>NW_017731716.1:549211-552831 GCF_001890085.2 Hipposideros armiger
AGGGAGGGAGGGAAGGAAGGTAGGTAGGCAGGTTTTACCAAGGAGGAGGCTGGGGAATCCAGCCACTTAATTCAATAAAGACACTCTTTAGCCTGTTCATATGTTCAAGTGCCAGTAATTGCCATGGTCAAAATCACGGCAGAACCCCACCCAACAAAAACTTCCTCATACATAGAAAAATGAAAAATTTTTCATTTTGCTACCTGATCATTCTGGCCGACATCACAATAAATAAAAAGACTATACATCCATTGAACTGGGACACACAGACCCACATTTGAACCCCATTCAGGAGGCAATTACTATTACGAAGGTTATCCTGTCACCCTGTAACCTAACTCAACAGACCCACCGCCCATTACAATTGTCCTAAGGAGGTTGAAACATTTGCATTCATGTTGTCTTCAAAGGTTAATTCTTCATGTAAACCTTAAACCTTCAACTTGCATTTGGTATAAGCAAAATCCTTTGAAGGAAATTATTCAACTGATGCATATTTGTCTCAAAAGCTTTTTTTCTGTTCCTTTTTAAATTAAAAATTTATTATAGAAATGAATTTTTCAAAATTGCTTTAACTCTTTATCTCCAGAAGAGATGTTAGAACATTCCTTGAAACTTTATTGAAAAAAATTATTACTGGTTTTACCCTGGGGTGCAGTTTCCAGCAGGCCGTTGCTGACACCTTCTGGAATAAATCTCCACTGGAAAACCGAGTGGTCAGCCCCTCCTGTGCTTAATACCCACTGAAAGTCATGAGACCAGCGGACGTTTGTGACATGTGCAGAATGGCCCACATACTTTCTAAATTTGGCTCCTGAAGATATTTTTGAGAAGATTAGTTATGCAAAAAAAATAGAATTTATTGGTTAGAAAATTACATTGTTATTCATGTTCAGGAGTAAAATCTTTAAACCTACTACAAAATAATTTTCAGTATTAAATAACAAATAAGCAAATTCTCCAAAATATACCTTAATTATTCCAGCATGGAATAAGCTAAAAATGGGTCTTAAAATTTAAGCCCTGTATCTAAAGACACATCTGAACCTGTTCTAAATAATGCCTACTGCTTCACTGATTCTAAAAATAAATGTTAAAGAATGAATATCTCACACATTCTTATTTAAATACAAGATAAAATAGATAGTCCTTTGCAACTGGGAAATAGAAAATAATTCTGTGGGGGAAAAAGTCAAATTGTTTGGGGTCATGTAGATGTAGAATTGGGAGAACGAAATTATTTTCTGAAACTGATTATTCAGTAAATGCCATCCCCAGGTAGTGAATGCAATAGAAACTATTTGAACTTATACTTGTGGTTGAACTACTGCTGCAAGAAAGTCTCCTGTGTATGGTCAGTACACAGCAGCATAAAGGCACTCATGGAGAAATCAGGGTCCACCTTATCATGTGGGGACCTAGTACTCCAAAGACTACGGGAGATTTCAGGAGGCCAACCAGCACGCCATCTCTCCTTCAAAAACACTTCTACCTTTTACAGTCCCTCTAAATCAGCGGTTCTCAACCTGTGGGTCGCGACCCCTTTGGGGGTCGAACGACCCTTTCACAGGGGTTGCCTAAGACCATCGGAAAACAAAAAGATATTTATTTACATTACGATTCATAACAGTAGCAAAATTACAGTTATAGAGTAGCAACGAAAATAATTTTATAGTTGGGGGTCACCACAACATGAGGAACTGTATTAAGGGTTGCGGCATTAGGAAGGTTGAGAACCGCTGCTCTAAATGAAATCTCTTTGGGTGAAAAAGCTATCTGTTCAATTACCACATGTTTAAAATTTAAATTCCCACTAGAGAGGTAATGATTTATATGAAGGTGTCCCTTTCCTGAGAGCATGTTCTGATCAGGTGAGGTCCTATTATATCAGACCCTCCCTCCAAAAGACTAGGGAAATAATGCCACAGAGGGGAAGGGAGGCCTTGGGTCGCAAAAGCAACCTCGCCTTTTTCAAAGAGTTGCCTATATCAACTTTGGTAATTTAATAAAGTCAAACAGATTCCAACTAAGATCAGTTGGAAATGCTAGCTGATGTTAACTCAATAATTGGGAAGTAAAGTATATTCTTCCCATATCTCTATAGATCTTCTTGGGCTATCCTTTGCTGCCCTGACCTTTATACCCTCCTCAGAGGTCATTTAATCTGTCTCTTTGCAGTGATTTAAAAATATGCCCACAATTCTAAAAAAGTAAAATTCATAGAAACACACAGATTTGTGGTTACTAGGGGATTGGGAGTGGGAGGAATGGGGAGATATTGGTCAAAGGGTACACTTTCAGTTATAAGATGAATACATTTTGGAATCTAATGTATAACGTGGTGACTACAATTAATAGTACTGTATTATATACTTGAGAGTTGTTAAGAGAGATCTTAAATGTTCTTACCATGCACACAAAGGTAACTAACTGAGGTGATAGGTGTGTTAACTAACTTTCAAGTAGTAATCATTTCATAATATACCTGTATAGGAAATCATTGTACACCTTAAAATTACACAATGTTACTTGCCAATGATATCTCAAAAAAGCTAGAAAGAAGAAAAAACAGTATGTCCACAAATTCTTTGATACAAATCAAAATGAATAGAATATGGTAAAAGTGAAGGTGTGTGACACCCAAAAGGAGGTTATAGGGCCGGCCCAGTGGCTCAGTTGGTTAAGAGCTCGCTTAGGAGCACCAGCTCTGAGCAGCAGGGCCCCGGTTCGGATCCCACATTAAGGGCCAGTGACGCTGCGCCCTCTACAGTTAAGATGATGAACAACAGCTCGACCTGGAGCTGGGCTGCCATGAGTTGCTGGTGACGGCACAGGCTGCAGTGGGGCTGCAGTGGGCTGCCGTGAGCTACATGAGTGGCTGGCAGCCAGCGTGAGCAGCCAGCAGCCAGCGACTGCTGCCGTGAGCCACCATGAGTGGCCAACCAACGACCGGCGACCGAATGCCTCACCCGGGAAGAGCGCAATGATCATACCAACATGGGCCAGTGAAGCGATGTCCTCCACAACTAGACTGAAGAACAAAACAGCAATTTGTCTACCTGTCTGTTCCCCTTCCCCAACACTGTTCCCCTCTAATTCCCCAATAAAATCTTTAAAAAAAAAAAGAAAAGAAAAGGAGGTTATAAAAGGCAAGGCAGGTTCCTCCTTGCTCTCTTTCTTGGATCTCTAGGTACCACGTGCTAAGGACGCTCAAGCAGCCTATGCAGAGGCTTGCAAAGCAAGGAGCTGAGACCTCCTGCCAATAGCCACGTGGTGAGCCATCTTGGAAGTGGATCCCCGGGCCTCAGTCTAGCCTCAGAAGACGGCAACCTCATGAGGAGGTCTTGAGCTAGAGTCATCCAGCTAAGCTGCTCCTAAAATCTCTGATCCCCAGGAACTGTGAGATAATAAATGTTTGTTTATTTAAGCCGCTAAATTTGGTGGAGAGAGGAATTTTTTTCATACAACAATAGATAACAAATATATACTTGGCAGTCTGGAACTATAACCTTCAAAAGCATTCATGTCATTAATATTTAGGCCTTTATCTGATCTTTTTTTCCTGCTGCTTCTCTCTCTCTCTCTCTCTCTCTCTCTCTCTCTCTCTCTCTCTCTCTCTC
>NW_017731716.1:552956-573680 GCF_001890085.2 Hipposideros armiger
CCAGGCACACTGACCTCTTTGTCACTCCTCAGTTCTGCCAGGAAGTCTTCTGTCTTTAGGCCTTTGCACCTGCTGTTCCCTCTGTCTGGGGTGCTCTTTCCCTGAATATCTGAATGGCTGGTTCCCTCACCTCCTTCAGGTTTATAGGCAGATGAAACCTTATCGGTGACCCTTGTTTGACCACCCTATTTAAAGCAGCAACACTACGAGGGCCCAGCTGGGAACTCTACTCCCATTGCTTGCTTTATTTTCCTCATCGAATGTTTCACCATCGGACATGTTTTTTTTTGTTTTGTTTTTTAAAGATTTTATTGGGGAATTGGGGGAGGGGAACAGTGTTGGGGAATCAGGGAAGGGGTACCAGACAACTTGCTGTCCTTTTGTTCTTCAGTCTAGTTGTGGAGGACGTCGCTTCACTGGCCCATGTTGGTATGATCATTGCACTCTTCCCAGGTGAGGCAGTCTCTCGCCAGCCATTGGACAGCCACTCACGGCGGCTCACAGCAGCTCACAAAAGCTCACGCCCTGCTACTGGCCAGCCCCACTGCAGCTTACACCGTCGCCAGCGACTCACAGCAGCCTAGCTGCAGGTGGAGCTGTTGTTCACCATCTTAGCTGTAGAGGGCGCAGCGTCACTGGCCCTCATGTGGGATCCGAACCACGGCCCCACTGCTCAGAGCTGGCGTCTCAAGCCAACTCCCAACCAACATGCTGTCCCCAGACATGTTTATATCTCTTGTTTATTGACTATGTCCTCTCAAGAGTTTGGAAAGCTCCACAAGGGCAGGGTTTGTGCGGGTTTTATTCACTAATGTATCTCCAGCCTCTAGGACAACACTTTACAACTATTTATTGAATAAATGAAGACCACATCCATCTTTTCTAAGGCGTTCCTTAGGACACTGAGTGACTTTACAAGGCCTCTCTTTTTCCTCTGAACCACAAGGTAGGCTCAGGTCTCAGCTCTCAATCAACACTGTTGACCTTTCTCCCACAGCTGTAAATACTGTCCCTATGCTCACGACTGTCAAATGTTCCTCTCCAGCCCTGAACCCTCCCTGGAGTGCTGACAACCCATGTGCCTTGTCTACTTGGACGCCTCAAACTTATCATGAATAAAACACACTGATGAGTTCCCCTTCCCCTTCCTCTCCTACCGACCATTTTACCCCCATAAAACACACACACACAGACAAAACCTCTTCCTTTCCCATTTTCCCATTCTGTGAATGGTGCCACCATCCACCCGGTTGCTCAAGCCCTAAGCTTAGAAGTCATGCTCAATTCCTCTCTTTCCCTCTATCCCCACATCCAATCCATTGGCAAGACCTTCAGCTCTACCTTGAAACTATTTCCTAATCCCAACTACGGCTTCTCGCGTATGTTCCTAAGACCTTTGTCCAAGCCACATAACCTCTCACCTGGACTCTTGCTATTATCTATTTGAAGCCTCCCCGAACCTAATCCATCTCACACAATATCAAAGTGGTCTTTTAAAAACTCAAATTGATCATGTCATTCCTCCATTTTAAACCCTCAATAATTTTCCATTGCAGGGGGCGGCCGGTTAGCTCAGTTGGTTAGAGTACAGTGCTCATAATACCAAGGTTGTCCGTTCAATCCCCACATGGGCCACTGAGATGCAACCTTCACAACTGGATTGAAACAACTACTTGACTTGGAGCTGATGGGTCCTGGAAAAACATACTGTTCCCCAATTAAAAAGGAATAAAAAATAAAAAATTGTTCTTTAAACAAAAAATAGACCTAAAAATGTATTTAAAAAAAAAATTCCACTGCACTTAGACTGAGACTCAAATTTCTAACAGTGGCTACAAGGCCCTTCATGACATGGTCCCCACCGCCCTCTCTAGCCTCACACTACACAACTGTCCCCTCATTCCTCACGCTGTAGCCGCACTGACCTGTCTGTTCCTGCACTGCACAACAGAAAACTATCATGTCTGCTCAGTCTCCACACTTTCTTATAGTCATCAGTCTTTGCCCATGTTTGGCTGCTTACAGGTTCAAAAGTGAAGCGCAATAGTTGTCACTGGTACCCTGGGTGACAGGGAGACAAGTCCCCACAACCGTTATCATAAACTTGTCTGCCAGAAGTTTTAGCATGAAAAGGCTACAAAAGCCTGAATGTCTCTGAGGCAAATGGCAAGATTTATAAACCATGAGTCATGAAAAGTAGGACAATTCAGTTTGCTATGAGGACATGGAAACTTCTGCAGATTACTGAGGTGAATCTCATTACTCTCCCCATATTATTGCTCTGGCTGTTCACCTCTCCTCATTCATTCAGACATCCCCCAGGTGCCATCTGACTCAAGGCTATTTTACATATAAAGGTTTCTCATTTTGACAGACAGCACTACTCACAACATCACCCTAGCCCACCCTGACCCTCCCATTCTAATAAACTAACCCAAGATCTACATTTGCATTGCTATTTTTCAGACCCAAGTTCACTCTACAAGGCTTGGTAATACAAAGAAGATACCAATCCACATTAAGTTAACTTTATTCCCAAGTCCTGACACTTGCAACCAATAGTACTGCTTCTGATCCCACTGGCGTTTCTTCTGAACCCCCAGATGCCTTCTGGTTGCCTAATTTACCTTCTGTAAGTATACTACTCAATCTAACAAGATATGCCCTATTACTCAAAAGACCCATTAGGGAGGGAGGGAGGGAGAGAGAGAGGAGTCTGAATTTGGCCCGTTGAAGTAAATTTGTGCCTCGAGTACTTTAACTCATGGTCATTTTAATTCATGGTGTAAGTGATGGTGGTTTCGCTATGCATTTTATGTTCAATTTTGTACTGTAATTGTCATTGCTTCAAAACTGCCAGTTAGTGCTAAATGACTTCCTAATTACATTTTTCAATCCCTTTCCTTGCTTAATCTAAAAATTGTTCAAGTGAAAGGGTTTGCAAGCAGCCGCATGCCCTTACTGATTACTTTCTTAAGATTGTCAAGGAGCAGTCAGGGGGTCTCAGACAAGCCTGTATATGGGCTTTGCCTAAACTTGCAAAGAAATAATAGGATGAAGCCATTACATGGTTAATTCAGTCACATTCTACAAAGCTTGAAAGTGCCACAAAAATTGATGTAACGAGATTTTAACAACAATAAAAGAAACAAAACCACAGAATGTGAGGGCAGAGAACGTTGTTTTGAATCAAACTTCTCTCTCAAAAATCTCATCAGTTATGTAAATCTGGTTTGCAAAATTAGTGCTATGACAAGGGTTCCATAAACTATATTATCTGAAAGAACCATCACTTTCAAATTTTATTTTAAATATGTCTAAAAGGATTTGCTCTGCTTTTCCATGTATAAGTACAGTTAGCTATGAAGCATAAAAAATTTTCATTACAACAGATTATTGTAAGATATAATTGAATTAGGAGTGTTTACTTATATAAATATAAATATGACTTGTTTAAAATGTGAAAGATGAGGCTTATGAATCACAAAATGGTGAGTACAAACCCTTGTTAACAAATTCTGACATAAACTTGCAAACCATCGTATTTTAGAAAGTCAAAAGTAAATGACATCAACAACACATTCTATTTAAAAGTGTTGAAGAGTAATTTGTATACAAAGATAAAATGAATAGTGTGTAGGAATAGACACCAGGAAAATAAGCCTTAGTTATACTGCATATACAGTCTAGAATAAATATAAATGAAACATCTCTTTTGGCCTTACCTTTCTTGAGACAAGGAAATTTAAACAATTTAACCAGACCAAAATCATCTCCAGACACCAGCACTGAGCTGTTGTAATTTGCATCCACTGAGTTGATGTCAATGATGTCAGTGTATTTTGGCCAAATTCCACTCACTTCCGGGCCTTTCACACACGTCCAGGACGCCCAGGGAATCCCCTTGATTTCTTCCTTACTTGTTAAGGGCTTCCCAGCTGGAAAAAAAAATCAATATTCATATGTTACATCTAAATAAAAAGCATATTCTAATTTATTCACTTTTCTTTTTTTTTAATAGAGGTTTAAAACTTTTTTCTTTCAAGTTCTATAAAACAAGGAAACTATAGAGTCTGATCTCTTTCACGAGCTGACGTTTTTGTTTTTGTTTTTGTTTTTGGTTGTCTTGCAGAAAGGTTTAAAGCAGCGGTTCTCAACCTTCCTAATGCCGCAACCCCTTAATACAGTTCCTCATGTTGTGGTGACCCCCAAGCATAAAATCATTTTCGTTGCTACTCTATAACTGTAATTTTGCTACTGTTATGAATCATAATGTAAATATCTTTTTGTTTTCCGATGGTCTTAGGCGACCCCTGTGAAAGAGTCGTTTGACCCCCAAAGGGGTCACGACCCACAGGTTGAGAACCGCTGGTTTAAAGGAAGCACATGGTCAAAACTGAGACATAATAAGAAAAAAATAATCATTGTACTACATGTCATGTCTCAAACTACTAATGTTCACTTGATCTTAATTATATAGATTCTGGTGATATTATGTTTCATATCATTGATGAAATTACTTTTATTAAATTATACATTATCATATGTAGTCACCAATATTTTGCTAGGTTTTAAAAAGTTTATTCTTAACTTCTACTTTTCATAACTTAAGGAACCATAGAAGTGATTTTTTAAAAATTCAGGCTCAATAAATTAGAGAAAAAAATTAATGAATTTTATTATTTAAGTTTAAAAGTGCTAGACAATAAAAAAATCCACCAAATTTTGATGAAATAAATGTAATTGGTTGGTGAAAATTGTCTCTGCAATAGTGCTAGATATGTTCTTAAATGTATGCCATGAAACCCAGTTGCCACCAGCAGCTGGTGAGGGATGGCCCCAGGGAACACACAAAGGAAGAATCACACTGATTAAGAAATGTTTGAGAAAATGTCTAGCCATACATATTCTAAAATTCAAAATCAAAACAATTAAGTATATTATCTCATACTTTCCCCTTCAAAATAAACAAATATTTTCAAATTAAGAATCTGTGAGAATAGATGCTCTTGTACATTACTGGTGTACTATGAAGCTGGTACCCACATATCCTGAGCTCTACCACAGCATTACATAAAGGTTCATTATTAAGACTATAGAATCAGAGAGTTTATATTTGGAACATAGGCTTTGATCCAGGTTCCTGCTTTGGAGAATATAGTCCAAGAAAGTATTCAGAAGAGAAAATCCCAACTGTACAAAGATATTTGAAACTGCACTGTGTGTACCAGCAAAGAAAATAGAAATAAGCCCAAATGTTCAATAACGGGAGAATGAGAAAGCAAATCATGATATTATCACTGAGCAGGATGTTATTTTGTTACTGCAAATGGCAAATATGTGTTCCATATTTTTTCACATATATATGAGAAAACAAGAAGAAAGTAGACAAAGAAATATGCGCCTAGTAATAGTGCATTGACAAACCTAACAGGGCAGAGACTCTTTAAAAAGTTGAAGTTATATGTTACTCATTGTATGGTAAAGATTAATTTTTCAATAAAAACTTTAAGATAAAATATTATCTGAGGTCAAAGTTTATGTTAAATATTAAATTTTTCCTCTTACATTAAAAAATCATAATCAAAGATTATAATAAATTTATCTTTTATGACATTTTAGTACTACAAATTAAATGTTACCAAATGGGTATTATAAGTCAGATGAATCTCTTCTGAAAAGTTACAGTGGGAGATGCAGATAAAAATTGTTTTTTTAATCCCAATTTGCATATTTTACCAAATAATCAAATAGTAAGGACTTCCATTTATGAAGAACAAAGATTTGAGACTAAAGCAATCAGTAAATAAACACTATGATCCTCAAATCGTTAGTATTTTTAGTACTTTTTCTAGGATTTTTTTCTTTCACTTATCTTTAAGCATTCTTTATAGATATCCTTTGTTCATTATAACAGGTGCAAGTACTTATGCCCAGTCGATGTCTTTTCATTTTATTCAAGGTCTCTTGTTCAGTTATATTTTTATTTTAATGTGTTCCAATTTACTCATCTTTTCTTTGATAGTTTGTGATTTGAGGGTCTTGTTTCAGAAAACATCCCTTGCCCTGAGGTCATTCATAGCAACATTCTCATATTTTCTTCATGTGGTTCAAAGTTTTGCTTTCCACAAGCATTCAATGCCTGCATGACTTACATGGCATTTTGTAGAACAGTCGTTCTCCTGCGCCATCATTAGTTTGCAAGTATTTACTATCCAAAGACCAGTCAATGTGTGTAATGAAACTAAGGGACTTGTTGCATTCTCCAATTTTCTTATACCTCTGGGCAACAGCATAGACGTCTACTGGGCCATCATTGGATCCCACTGCGAGATAAGAACCATCTGGAGAAAATTTCATTTCATGAATGACTTCTTTTCGATCTTTGATATGAACCACTTCTGTCATATCTCTATAAGAATAAAAAGCGAAGTGGTAAGCAGCAAATAGAAACTCCAAGTCACGTTTTAAAGTATATGAGTCAGAGATAAAAAATTGTTTAGAAAGGAAAAAAAATAAAACTACAGAAAATGAAAAATTAACTTTTAAGGAAAGATATAAAATATTAAAGTTCATGGCCAATTTAACAAATTTAATAATGAATATTTTAAATAATATTTGGGGCTGCCAAAGTAAAAACCAGGAAAATAAAATGCATATTTGCTTTCATGTTCAATTATATATTATCTTTCTCTAAAATTTCTTGTTAAAAAAATTGAGGTTTGTAAAACTGTTTTAAAATATGTCATGGAAAAGTGCACATATATCAAGGCAGCATAAAAATATGCCACCTTCTTATATTTTAAGAACAAGAAACCAGTGATTGTTAAGCTTAATGCTTATTGCTGTAACGAGAGCAAGTCCAAAAAGCAGGAGAGGAAAATTACTTTTTTACTGTTATGTCATTATTTAACTTTCACGATAAAAGTTCAATAATGTGTACACTGAATCTCTGGAATATTCTGTATCCTTTCTGATCAGATGCCAGTAAGTCTGCCCTCATTTGAAAGTTCACTGAGCATTTTTCTACAACTATGAGACAGGATTATGACTGACAAGTCCCCTGAGCCAGTAATGATGCCTTTATCGACTCCAAAATGAATTGGGTGCATAAGTAATGCCAAATATTTGCTTCCACATAATAATTCCTCACACCTGCTATCATTTATTAATAGCACTACAGTTTACTACAATGTCATAAAATAGGTGTGGGGGTATTTTGTTTGTTTGTTTGTTTTGGCTTGGGAAATCCATCAAAAAGAAAAGAAAATCTGGTACTTAGACATCTTTTCACATATCACTAAGCAGAGAAAGAAAATGCTGCCCACCAATTTGGTAATAAGTTACATGTGGCTGGTAATGAGAATTTAGTGTAATAAAGCATGCCAAGAGCATTTCTCATGGCTATATAGAATTGTCTCTGTGCAAAACATGCCATATCTAATTGATGGCTGCATTTCCTTTCTGTAATCATAAAATGTATGAGCCAAAAGGACAACCAATGTGTTCAGAGAAATAACAAGGGTGGATCATAATTTTTATCCTGTAAAAATAATATAGGGTGTTAATAGGTATGAAATATTCTATTTTATTGTCAATTATGGGTGGAAGAAATCTTTTACTCAAGCTCAACTTTAAAAATATGGTGCTACTGGAGAGCTTTATTCTACCTTCTTCTTTCCTTTGCTTACTACAAGCACATAATTGCTGATCTAAAACCCTTGGGACCAAATGAGCTTGGGAATTCATTATTTGTTAGATTTTTTAAAAGGCCCACACACAATTTATTATGTAACATCGCCAGTGGGGGCTGGGGCAGCATGCTGTATTACTACATTAATATTTTTGCAGCAAACCACATGATACATGATTATCCCTACTAAGAGATTAATAGACTATAAACAATCTCAAATAAGTTCACTGGGTCAGGCTACGCTGCCAAATAAGTCACCGAAGAATTTTGGATATTCAAAGTGTTCAGATTTTGGGATTACAGATAGGGGATTGTGAATCTATAGTGTTCCTATATGAAAGAGTAAGTGCATTTCCCCTAAGGTCCTGGCGTATATTATGACCAGGAGAATCTTAACAAAAGAGCATATTTAATATCGTTTTCAATGTCAATACATGCCTGACTCGGAGAACAATGAAGGAGCCATCCTTCATGCCCAGGGCCAACTGGGATCCATCAGGGCTGAAAGCAACACTACGAACTGCTTCCTCCATGTTACAGCGGGCGATCAAGGCATGGTCAGCCAGGCTCCACAGC
The DNA here is from genome assembly GCF_001890085.2 of Hipposideros armiger. Taxonomy (NCBI): domain Eukaryota; kingdom Metazoa; phylum Chordata; class Mammalia; order Chiroptera; family Hipposideridae; genus Hipposideros; species Hipposideros armiger. Next base: position 561,226 of record NW_017731716.1, read on the forward strand.
CTAAGCACAAGAACAAAGTGAAAAAACACAACAAAACCGACTTCTCATAGTCATCAGCCAGCCCAAGGCAAGAAGGCCTGCTCACCACACTGTGATAAAAACCAAAAAAGGATACAGTAACTTCACACTAGTGTCCTTCCTCACGGCATGTCCAGGAATCTGGGATGGTGTTCAGTCTAACTTTGGGTCATTTTTACCATTTGAAATATCCAGCAAGGAATATAAAATGAGATAACATTTCCAAAAATTTTGAGATTCACAGAAAAAGAAAAATTTAAACACTATCTTCACACAGCATCTTACTTTTCTCTTTGGAAATTAAAAATTGTTCTTTACTTATACCAATGGTGGTTAATAACACAGGATAAGGGGCACTTACTGGATGCTATTATGGTTAGTTTTCTAAAAAAAAAATATATATATATATATATTATATATTTTAGTTTTTTATTTTTTTTTACTACTCTTGTAGTAACTGTGTCATTTAAGTACATATAGATTGAAATACATATTCCATTTGTTGGCCTCCCTAGAAAGAAAACATATCTGAGAAGGAGAAGAGTGAATGGTATCCCTGCCCAAGACAGTTCCAAAGCCAGCTGAGCTGTATACAGTCATACGTTGTCTTTCCTCATAAGTTCCCTGTGCGTCCCCACATTCGTAAGTCCACTCATGGTCAAGGCAGATCTTCACAGTACCCCTGCCTGATGAGCACAGCTGCTGCTGGAGAAATGGGGGTCAAGGGACAAGTGCAGCTAACACACAGTTTTTGGCAGCTCCAGGAACACCTAAGCCAGGCACCGCAAACGGAGTGAACATGAACTAAATCTCTGAAGCTACACATGAGGGTTTACATGTGAGTTGAAATTGTGGTATCTGACCTCTGTGTGTTAGTACTTTTAAGACAGTCTTCTCATAACACACAAACCACAATATCTGCTAAAGGGATTGAGAACCCAGAGTTCTACAATAGAAGCAAGAATTAGTCATGTGTGTTGCAGTTTCTCTAATGTGTTCTGCCATTAGGAGGGATGGGCGCACACTCCTTACAAAGCAGAGTTGCCCAGTGAATAGTTCACTGATCCCTTAGGCAGCCTTGCACTCTTCAGCCTAAATCTTACGGTATTCTTTCAATGCCTTGTCCATTATTCATGATCTCATGCTGTTTTCAGCCACGTACTATTTTCAGCAATGTAAGCTTTGCTTAACTAGCATGAAGAAACCATTACACCTCAGGAAACTGTCCTCTCCTTATAAAGTCACTGAGCTAATCTTTCTCAAGAAATGATGACTTACACCCTTCCTAAATTTCCATACTCAGTGTAAAATTACATTTACCAAATTAATGGTTAAGGAGAATGAGACAAATTCTGGCAGTCAGGGCACCTTGGGGATGTGTGCAATTCTGAAACCCAACACAGCTGTCAAAATACAGAAGTCAAACACTTTCTTGAAATCATTTTTATCTGGATGGGTATGAATGGGTTTTGGCAGATGTTTGAATAGCTTGGTGGCATTGTTTTGCCTGGTCAGGGAAAGCTCAGAGTAATGGACGGAAGAGAAGAGGAAGTAAGTGAAGACAAGCCAAATACACACTTAGGTCACAGGGGCAGATAACTGGAGCTGCTCATACTGACTTTTTTTTTTTTTTTAAGCTGAGCTATCCTGCCACCTGTTAGTAGCTCAGCGGCTGCTCAGCTTGGGCTGGACTCGAACCACTGTTCCTCAGAGCTCAAACTCTTGAGCGAGCTCTTAACCAGCTGAGCCATTCGGCCGGCCCCATACTGACTTTTAGATTGATGAGGCTTAGTGCTTGGTAGAGACTAAAAAATGGATTTATTTTTGGATTTTTACTTTACTAAAGAGTATACCAATTGTATCTTGATCAGATTCCCCGACATACAGAATAAGGGTAGGCGGGAAGCAGGAACCTTTAGTTTACAATATTCTATTTTAACTATTAAAACCCAGAAGCAGTAATCGATTGATTGATTGATCAATCTATTCCCCCCACCCCATCACTCGCTCTTTCCAGCCTGTTTCTGACCACAATGAAAGCTAAGTAATAAATACAAAAATACTGAAAGCAGTGTAATAGTCTTCACCTCACACTTTTAAATTGTATGTTCAGTCCTTCAACATTCGCAAGAACACTGGAAGCATACTCATACTGTTCATTTTATGCAATGTTGTACTATCAAAAGTAACAAATGATCCACAGTAAGAACCCTTGATGCTAATAAAATTGCCTATTTTCTCAAGAGCCAGAAATTTCCTTTGATTTGTGGACAATGTTTAAAATTTCATCTGAGAATTTACAAAGACATAACTATTTACTCACGTGCTGAAGACAACTTTGCAAATCAGAATTTAAGTTCTAATGGTAATAAATGAGTGTCTGTGAATATACTGTGAAATTGCTGTGCACCCTTTGCCGAGGACCAAAGGTATGAGAAGGAAATATGCTCTTACCACCGATGAGCATGCTTAGCTCTCAGAACTGTGACTAAAAGCCAGTCTTACCAGTAGTAATATCTTTTCACTTCTAAGGTCATTTTCATGACTTAAGATGGAACCAAAGAAAGATAACAACAATGAAATGCCAAGAAGCCAACTGCTGTTGAGTTTAAATGTCAACATTCCATGTGAAAATTGTGTGGCTCTGCACTGTGGTGTATCCCTCTCTTAAGTAACAAGCAAATTGGGGCAAAATAAATCTGTTATCCCAGGGAAATCAGTGAGGTGACAACAGCTACTGCTGGGGCCTCACCTAACAGAGCGGTCATCACTGCCTGTCACAGCCAGTGGCTTCTTGGGGTGCAGAGCCAGAGCCCAGAGCTCCCCCTCACAGTGGCCTTGGAGGATCAGCATTGGCTTGTCTCGTTCTCGCACAATCACTTCAAATATTTCACTGTCCTGGGTTCCTGCTAGAAGACGGTCGGCTTTCCAGCACACACTCCGGATAGAGAGGCCTGCCAAAAATAAGTAAGTAAAATAAAAACATATCTTCACACCATTTACAAATAAAACATCTAAAGTAAATACCCTTTTACCAGGATAGCATCTAATGCAACACATTTTTTTAAAAAAAAAAACATATGATTTCACTCATATGTGGGGTACAAAACTGAAAGCAACAAACAAACAAGACAAAAACTCATAGACACAGACAACAGTTTAGTGGTTACCAGAGAAAAAGGGGGAAGAAAATAGGTAGAAAAGAGTAAAGGGGGTCAAACATATGGTGACGGAAGGAGATTTGACTTTGGATAGTAAATACACAACACAATAGATGATGTATTATAGAATTGTACATTTGAAACCCATATAATTTTATTAACCAATATCACCCCAGTACATTTAATAAAAATTAATTACTTAATTAATTCCTGGGGGTGGAGGATCAAGTCCATGTTCCATTTTGTATTGTTTACCATTTCCTTACCTGTGTTGGTCGTTTCCTCCAATCTCTTGTAATTCATTTTACAAAAGAATAACCACTCTGTCCTGCCTGAATTAGGACAGCGACCTGTTTTTACAGCCAGATATATCTTAAAACTACATTTTAAAATGAATATAAGAGGAGAAATTGGTCTTTATGAAAATCTAAACCTCTTTGAAATTATTTCCTTCTGATTTTCTAAGGAAAAGTTAATAATCACTTCAACCTTTAGGATGTTAATATTGCATTAAAATTATATGTGGCTGATACTACAAAATGGTTAGTTATATTAGGTAAATTTAATACGTATTTGATAAGAACCCAGACTCATTCTACTGGATAAACAGATGCACTGTGTCCCAGAAAATGCAAATGGAATTCTAATTTCAGTCTCAAAATACCATCAAACATCAAACAATTTATGGAACCTTCTCTAAAAGCACAGTGCTCCTTTTAAATCTGAACTTCTGCCTCCGTAGTATTTTATCCTCTTTCGTCAGGTCTTCACTTGCCTGCTTGAGTTATGATCTCTCGGACTTCTTGCAGTCTGTTCTGTCCCTTACTGGGTTCATTATTTATTTACTTACACAGTGAATCTTCTCATGTCTCAATTAGAAATACAGAAGTGATCCCACTTTCTTAACTACTTTAAACCAGGTGAGGAGGTGATAAGCTTTGAAAGCTGAGTTGCCTCGCCAGTGAGCTTTGTGTCCTTGAGGTAGAAAGTACCAGAAGTCAGAGCACCTGGGCTTTAATCCTGTTCTACACCTGATTGGCCACATGCAGGAAGAAGAGTCCCTTTACTTGGGGGCCCAGTTTGTCTCCTCATAAAATGTAGACTATAATTATGGAAATCATGTAATTTAGCATTGAAATTGGGATCCATTAAAAGTAAAAGGAGATTCTAAAATTAAATTTCATAATTTTTTGAAATATGTATTAACCAAGAAAGTCGTTTTACAATGTTAAAAGGCCTATTAAATAGTTCTACCAAAAATATTTTAAATGCAAAAAAAATACTTTTAAATGCAAAATTCTAAAAAACACTTTATTACAAAACAAAAAGTCTAGGACGAAGGGATGAATAGGCAAAGCACAAAGGATTTTTAGGGCTGTGAAACTATTCTGTAGGACACTATAATGGTCAGTATATGTTATTATTCATGTGTCAAAATCCATACAATATACGACATCAAGAATGAATACTAATGTGAACTACAGGCTTTGAGTGACGATGTGTCAGTGTGGGTTCACCTACAAACAAAAAACATTGTTTTTAAATGTAGGTTCATCCATTGTAAAAAATGTACCACTCTGGTGGGGAGATATTGATAGTCAGAAAGGCTGTGTGTGTGAGGTAGGGGATATGTGAAAAATACCTGTAAATTCCACTCAATTTGGCTGTGAACCTAACTGCTCTAAAAACACTATTAAAAAAAAAATCCAGGACAAATGCTAAGTCAGATGGGATGCTAAGACAACAGGAGGGTTAATTGGGGTATAGGGATACTGTAATCTTCATCTTTACTAACTGAGGTCTTGAAAGGATCAAATGAAATAATGCATTTAAGAAAAAGTATTTTTTAAGGCATAAGACTATTTTTACACAAGATAACTCTTTACTCCTTGTTCTGAATTCATTGTTATGTGTCTTGAAATGGAAGGAGACAGCACACAGGCAGATTTCTTATTCCTGCTGTGAGTAGTACGTGGAGATATCTTGGCAACAGCTAGTTCAGGGTCAATCACTCAAAATCCTCCACTGTAAACATCATGATGGGCTTTCAAGGTGGGGAAGGACAGATGTGTGGTGAAAGCAGTCAGGCATAAGGTGGCAGGCTGAAAAAGTAGGCAGCACAGCTGTGGAGGAAACTGCCTTGTAGCGACAATCCTTTTGCCACGGTCCCTTTCTTGGCCTTATCTCTTTCCTACCCATTTCAGAGGTGCAGGTACTACTCACTAATTAACATTGCTTCCTCTGGGAAGGGTAGTGAATTTACTGTCTCCTCAGCACACTTTCTATCATCTAAATTTTATTATAGAAAGGATGTAACACTTTATTCTTTGGAAACAGGAAGGAAAGAGGGATATTAATTATATTTCAACATCAGCAAAAAATCAAATAATTTACTTGTTTATTTATTGTCCATTTCTCTCTCTAATGTCTGTGAAGAGAAGAGTGTTTTTCGGTTTTACATACTGCTAGTTCCTCAGTACCCAGCAGTGTCTGGCATGTAACAGAGGCTCAATAAGAATTGTTGAATGAATAAAATAAAACATCAAAATAACAAGCATTTCTTGAGTCCTTGAAGATATCAGAAAAAACAACATACTCATCCTCGATGAGAACATTTATATTCATTCATGTTTTAAAATTTTTGATTGAACAACTACTACATGCCCAAGATTGGAGCTCAAATAGTGAACAAGCCAGGCTCATGCTCTAGTGGAGTTTATAGTCTAAGGAGAAACCAGACATTTATAAGCAGATATCTACATAAGAAAAGCAACTAAAATAATATGAGATTCCAGTTCAAGATAGCAACATAGGAGTATCCTGAACTCACCTCCTCCCAGGGACACACCTAATCCATAGCTACATATGGAACAATTGCCTCTGAAAGAAACCCCAAAATTAGCTTAACAATTCCTACACACTGGGTGAACAATAAAAAAGAAATCTACATCAAAACAGGAGAGGCTGAGACACAATCTCGCTATAAACCATAAACCCCATCCCTGGTGCATCAACCCACAACTAAGAGGGAACGCACAGCTCTGAGCAAGTTCCTGAGTAAAGAATTTGAATCCCGCATCTGGCACCCAAACTTTTAACACTTGTGCCTGAGAGATGAGCCCCCCAAAGCATCTAGCTTTGAAAGCCAATGGGGCTTGTGTCCCTGAGGTCTACAAGGCTATAGCAAACTGAGAAATAGCTCTTAAAGGGCTCGCATGTGCGGACTGACCATGGCTGTACTCCAGGGCCCCATGCAGAGGCAGCTGACTTAAATGCTCAGTCTTTCTGTAAAAAATACCTATTTGCTTAACTTAAAGCTTCGATCTGAAGGCAGTCATCTAATTTAACAAATAGGGGCAAAGTGGAATACTCTCCAAAGCCCAAGGAGGCCAGAGAGTGCCATCTTTGAACTCTCCGTCTGCCTCACTTCAGCTCATCTGTATCTCTCAGAAAGGAGCCTCTGCACATGTGTGGCACCCCAGTTTTCATTGCTGCTGCCCAGGGATCACCCCTTGATAGCCTGGCTATGGTGGCCAGTGGGGTTTGTGTTCACAGGTTCAGTGGTAGCAAACAAACTACCAGTTCTTAACTGGCATTCACCCCAGGGCTCAGTGCAGAGGGACCAGACAAAAAATGCCCATCTCCCAGTCTTTCCCTGAAAAAGGTATATTTGCAAACTTTAAAAGCTGCTGCCTGAGGGTCTGGATTCCAATCAGTCTGAATCTAGGTGCTGACTGAGATCCTCCCCTTTAGGACACAGACAGGTCTTGGTACACCCTCAACTACTGGGGAGCCACTAAGAACAAAGTAAGCTTCTTAGACAATCATACAGGTTTGAGATACAAGCAAGAGTTAGGGCAGGGTTGAACCATTAGGTTCATCTCCTACATGAGGCCACCTCTTCAAGACTGAGAGAGGTACCTGTTTTATTTAATGCATGGAAACCAACACAGAGAGTCAAGGAAAATGAAGAAACAAAAGGACATGTTCAAATGAAAGAATAAGATAAAAATCTCAGGGAAATACCTCAATGAAATGCAGATAAGTGGTTCACCTGATAAGGAGCTCAAACTAATGATCATAAAGATGTTCACTGAGCTTAGGAAAATAATGCATGAACAAAGTGAGAATTGCAACAAAGAGATAGAAAATATAAGAAAGTGTAGCAAACAGAAATCACAAAGCTGAAGAATTCATTCACTGAACTGAATACACTAGAGAGGTTCAACAGCAGACTAGATGAAGCAGAAGGATGGATCCGCAAACTCAAATACAAGGCAATCAAACTCACCAATGAGAGCAGTAAAAATTAAAAATGAAAAAAGAAAATGAAGATAGTTTCAGTGACATTATAGGAATCCCAGAAGAAGAGAGAGAGAATGCAGCAGAAAATTTATTTGAATAAATAATGGCTGAAAATTTCCCTAACCTGGGGAAAGAGACAGGTTTCCAGATCCAGGAAGCCCAGAGAGGTCCAAATAATATGACCCCCCCCCCAAAAAAAACCCACACCAAGACAAATTATACTTATAGTTAAGATGTAAAAAGTTAAAGACAAGGAGAGAATCTTAAAAGCAGCAAGAGAAAAACAATTTGTTATGAACTAGGGAACTCCCATAAGATTGTCAGCAGATATTTCAGCAGAAATTTTGCAGGCCAGAAAGGAGTGACACAATATATTCTAAGTGCTAAAGAAAATTACTGCCAACCAAGATTACTCTACCCAGAAAAGATGTCCTTCTGAATTGAATGAAAGAGAGCTTTCCAGACAAGCAAAAGCTAAAGGAGTTCATCTCCATGAGACTGGCCTCACAAGAAATGTTACAAGGACTTCTTTAAACTGAAATGAAAGGGTGTTATTGAATAACAAGAAAACATATGAAAATATAAATCTCGCTGGTAAAGATAAATGTCTAGTAAAATTCAGAATAATTTCATTCTGTAAAGATGGTGGTCAATTCCTTATAAAGCTAGTATGAAGATTAAAAGACAAAAGTAGAAAACTTATAACTACAATAATTTGTTAATGGATACAAAAGATAAAACAATATTAAGTTGGGACATTAGAAATATAAAAAACATTGTGGGGAGAATAAAATGTTGAGCTTTAGAATAAAATCAAACTTAAGTTGTTATCAACTTAAAATAGTTTGTTATAAATATAAGTTGCTTTATGTAAGTGTCATGGTAACCAAAAAGGAAAAATGTATAGTAGATACAGAAAAGATAAAGAAAAAAGAATCTAATGTACCGCTATAGAAAATAATCAAATCACAAAGGAAGAGAGCATAAGAAGAAAAAACAAAGGCATCAAAAATAGCCAGAAAACAATTACAATGTCAATAAGTACATCCCTATCAATAATTACCTTAAATATAAATGGACTCAGTTCTCCAGTCAAAGGACAGAACAGGTGATGGGTTAAAAACCAAGACCCATCTATACACTGTCTACAACAGATTCACTTCAGATGTAAGGATGCACAGAAACTAAAAATAAAGGGATATAAAAGATATTCCAGCCAAATGAAAACCACTGGGAAAAAAAAAACCAGAGTAGCTATACTTATATCAGACAAAACATGATTTAAGACAAAAACTGTAATAAGAGACAAAGTAGGTCATTATAGAATGATAAAGGGTCAGTCCAACAAGAGGATATAATGTTTACAAATATTTATGCACCCAGCATAGGAGCACCTAAATATATAAAGCAAATAGTAACAGACCTAAAGGGAGAAATAGGCAACACACAATATATTGGGTTGTCAGAAGAGTCATGATGCATTTTTGCAATGAAAAACATAGAAAAAATACGTCATGACTTTTCCAACAACCCAATAGTACGGGACTTTACTAGCCCACATCTATCAATGGATAGATCATCCACACAGAAAATCAGGAAACATTGGTCTTAAAGAGACATTATATCAAATGGACTTAACAGACACCATACATTCCATTCAAAAGCAACAGAATACACATTCTCAAGTACATATGGAACATTCCAGGATAGATCATATGTTAGGCAACAAAACAAGTCTTAATAAATTTAAGAAGATTGAAATATGAAGCATCTTTTCTGGACCACAATGATATGAAACTAGAAATCAATTACAATAAGAAAACTGGAAAATTCACATATATGTGGAGATTAAGCAACATGCTACTAAAAAAACGAATCAAAAAAAGAAATGAAAAGAGAAAGAAAAGTACCTTGAGAAAAATAAAAATGGAAATACAACATAGCAAAATTTATGGGATACAGCAAAAGAAGTTCTAAGATGGAAGTTCATAGCACTAAAAGCCTATATTAACCAACAAGAAATATCTCAAATCAACAACCTAAATTTAGGGGGCCGGCCGAGTGGCTCAGTTGGTTAAGAGCTCACTCAAGAGTTTGAGCTCTAAGCAACAGCAGTTCGATGCCCGGCCCAAGCTGAGCTGCTGCTGAGCTGCCAAAAGGTGGCAGGATGGCTTAGCTAAAAAAAAAACAAACAAAAAAAACCTTAGGGGGCCAGATGGACTCATGTTCTATTGGGGAGACCACTTCATAGTTGGTGTAGAGGCCTGACCACTGCACTGTATTTCTGAAGCTGATGTTGAATAATATTGTATGTCAACTATAATTATATATACATATAGTCACGGGACATGGAGTAGAGAGTGGGAATGGAATCAATGGAATTGTAATAGATAAGCATGATATCGGGGGTGGGAGGGCAGTAGATGGGGGGAGGGGGGTGGTTACTTTGTGAGGGTGAAAAGGATAACTATTGCATTGTTCTGTACACCTGAAACTAACAATAAAAAAATTAAAAAAAAAAAACCAGCCCTAAATTTATACCTCAAAGAACTAGAAAAAGAAGAACAAACTAAGCCCAAAGTTAATGAAGGAAGGAAATAATAAAAATCAGAAAAGAAATAAATGAAATAGAGACAATAGAAAAGATCAATGAAATTAAGAGCCAGTTTTTTGAAAAGGTAAACAAAATAGACAAAACTTTAGCTAGATTCACCAAGAAAAAAAGAGGACTCAAATAGCATCAGAAGCAAAAGAGGAGATGCTACAACTGATACCACAGAAATACAAAGAATCATGAGAGACTGCTATGAATAATATGACCACAAATTAGACAACCTAGAACAAATGGATAAATTCCTAAAAATACACAACCTTCCAAGACTGAATCATAAAGAAATAACAAATAAGAACAGACCAATAGCAAGTAAAGAAATTAAATCAGTAATCAAAAACCTCCCAACAAAGAAAAGCCCAATACCAGACGGCTTTACAGGTCAATTCTCCCAAACATTTGAAGAATTAATATCAATCCTTCTGAACCTCCTCCAAAACATACCAGAGGAGGGAAAACTTTTAAACTCGTTTTAGGAGGCCACCATTACCCTGATACCTAAACCAGACAGAGACACTACAAGAGAAGAAAATTACAGGCCAATATCCCTGATGAATATAGCTGCAAAAATCCTCAACTAAACATTAGCAAAGCAAATTCAGCAACACATTAAAAGGATCTTACACCATGATTAAGCGGCACTAATTCAAGGTCTGTAAAGATGGCTGAACATTTGCAAATCAATCAATGTGATACATCACATTAACCAAATGAATGCTAAAAATCATATGATACTCTCAGATGCAGAAAATACATTTGTCAAAATTCAACATCCATTTATGATAAAAACTCTCAACAAAGTGGATATAGAAGGAATGTTCCTCAACATAATAAAGACGATATATGAGAAGCTCACAGCTAACATAATACTCAATGGTGAAAAGCTGAAAGCTTTTCTTCTAAGATCAGGATCAAGACAAGAATGTCTACTCTTGTCTCTTTATCCAATATAGTATCAGAAGTCCTAGCCAAAGCAATTAGGCAAGAAAAAGACATAAAAAACATGCAAATAGGAATGCAAGAATTAAAACTTTCTATTTGCAGGTGACATGATATTATTAGACCAGTGGAACAGAATAAAGAGCACAGAAATAAACCCATTCATATATGGTCAATTAATTTATGGCAAAGGAGCCACGAATACACAATGGGGAAAGGACTGCCTCTTCAATAAATGGTGTTGGAAAAACTGGACAAATGCAAAAGAATGAAACTGGACCACTCTCTTATACTATACACAAAAATTAACTCAAAATAGATTAAAGACTTGAACATAAGACCCCAAACCATAAAACTCCTAGAAAAATACATAAGTGGTAAGCTTCTTGATGTCAGTCTATTTTTTATTTTAAGTAGTGAAAGAGTAGTTTATTAGAAGAAAAAGCTCACTTCAAAGAAATAGAAGCAGGCCCAAGCAGAAGGCATTGGCTCAAGGGCCACTATTAGAAGAAAAAGTACATTCCAAAGGGTTAGGAGCAGGCCCAAGAAAAAGCATGGCAAAGGCTTAAAGGGCAAGGCCAAGGGCCAGGGCCAGGGCCCCAAGGGCCAATGGCATCATTATTAGGAAAAAAAGTACGCTCCAAAGAGTTTGGAGCTGGCCGAGCAAAAGAAGGAGCTCAAAATGCTTGACATCAGTCTTGGTGATGATTTTTTTTGGATTTGACACCAAAAGCAAAGGCAACAAAAGTAAACAATGGGACTACCTCAAACTAAAAAGCTCTGCACAGCAAAGGAAACCATCAACAAAATGAAAAGGCAACCTACTGAATGGGAGAAAATATTTGCAAACCTTGTATCTGATAAAGAGATTAATATCCGAATCACATGAAGAACTCATACAACTCAACAGTAAAGGACAATCTGATTAGAAAATGAACAGAGGGAGAAGGGGGGGGGGTAAAAAAAAAATGAACAGAGGATCTGAATTGACATTTTTCCAAAGAAGACATACAGATGACCAAAACGTACATGAAAAGGTATTCAATATCACTAATCATCAGGGAAATGCAAATGAAAACCACAATGAGATATCACCCATATTACAATGGCTATTATCAAAAAGATAAGAGGGTAACAAGTTTTGATAAGGAATTGAAGTAAAGGGAACCCTTGCATGCTGGTGGTGAGAATGTAAATTGGTGCAGTCACTATGAAAAACACAATGGAGGTCCTTCAAAAATTAAAAATAGAACTATACCATATGATCCAGCAACTCTACATCTGGATTTACCCAAAGAAAACAGAAACATCAACTCAAAAAGATATGTGCAGGCCGGCCGAGTGGCGCGATGGTTAAGAACTCGCTTGGGATGCCAGAGGGCCCCGGTTCGGATCCCACATATGAGGGCCAGTGACACTGC
>NW_017731716.1:574475-635380 GCF_001890085.2 Hipposideros armiger
ACACACACACACACACACACACACACACACACACATATATACCAGGGGTGCCAAAACAATGTATACAAGTGGACACTGACACTTTGGTCGACGTTGCTCAAGCAATAGTTTGCCATAATCAGAAGTGTCTAGACACTGATGGTAACCATTTTGAGCACCTTTTGTAATTGAAGAAGTCAAACATGACTTGTATTCATCTTTTGTTATTGGTATATATTGAGTATTACAATTTTAATACAGTTTTCCTTCCCTAAAATGTGCATACACTTTTTTGGCACCCTCTGTACATACATGCCTATACACAATGGAATATTATTGTGCCATTAAAAAAAAAGAAGGAAATCCTGCCATTTGGGGCAACATGGGTGGACTCTCAAGGTATTGTGCTAAGTGAAATAAGTCAGACAGAGAAAGACAAATATCATAATCTCACATATACGTGGAATCTAAAAAATAAATAAAAAACTCAAACTCATAGATACAGAGAACAGTTTGGTGGTTGCCAGAGGTATGGGGTGGAGGTGAGTGGTGGGCAAAATAGGTGAAGGTGGTCAAAGGTACAAACTTATGGTTATAAAATAAATAAGTCCTGGGGATGTAAAGTGCAGCATGGCAGCTCTAGTTGGTAATACTGTATTGTATATTTTAGAGTTGCTAAAAGAGTAGATGGTAAAACTTCTCATCACAGGAAAAAAATATTTGTAACTATGCCGGGTGATGGATGTTATTTAGACTTATTGTGGTGACCATTTCATAATATATACATATATAAAATCATTATGTTGTACATCTGAAGCTAATATGTTATATGTCAATTGTATCTCAATAAAGATGACATATACACACATATATACATACACATTATATATCTCAGCAATGTGGTATATGTTTTAACTGTTATAGAAATAGTCAAACCACAACCCCTTTATAATGCCAATGACTGTCTTAAAGACTCTGACCCTTTCCAGGAAGGCCTGGCATCTACTGCTCCACTGTCAGCATGAGCACGCAGATTCTCCCCATAGCCCCCCACTGTGTGTCTAGTCACATAAGGCTAAAGGTCTCTGAAACCCAAAATTTCCCCAAAGATCTGGCATTGTATGTGGTCCAATGTACAAATATTTATTCTCCCCACCACCTTCACTATCCTTTACCTTCTTGTTTTGAGACAGGTATAAAGATAGTCTAACAAACAACCTACCATCTGGAATTGACAAATGTTAACATTTCAAAAATATTTGCTTTGTTTTTAAGGCGTAGGAACAAAGAACCTTCCAATTCAGCCAAGACTGATGAGCCAGTCAAGTTACACAGCACCCAGCTGTTTTCAGACAGCTCAGGGAGTTCTTGATTCCTCAGAAGAGCCTCAGGGGGCCTGACAAGAAAAGGGCCAGGGAATGAGAAATCAAGAAGTAGGGTTTGAGGATCCCACTCCTGGTTTCCCTCAGCACCTCATAATCTGTATTTTATAGATTTCATTTGAGAAAAGGATGCCACTGAACCAATCAACATAAGGCAGAAGCTGGACACATGGCAAAGGCAGTGAGGTTAAACTGATATGGATTATTTCTGGCTAAGTATGGATGGGGAGGGAGAAAAGGAGAGAGAATGCAAGAGGAGTTGTTACATTTTCATTGTTTACAAGGTAAACTTAGTGAACTGTGAACATTTCAGAGGCCAACTCAGGCTCTTCACAAATTCAGCTCTTCTACCAGATAAATTGTATTTTGTCACATCAGAAAAGTCAACCCCAGGAGTTTACCTATGAAGAGAGATAGAACCCTGGGCAATTCTTATTGCAAAAATCACCATTTAAAATAGGAATCACTTCCTGAAGACACCTCAGTGGGTAGGGAACTGTATTCAAGTTTCCTAATAACATCCTGTTTTCATCATGTCTGAACATAATTACTATCCTGTATGTAACAATAGTGAAGAGAGCTCCACGGTCTCTTCTGGGCACATCCTGGAGAGACCTTGATAAGTGGCATGTCCCTGGCAGGGTTCTGACAGTGTTCCCCTTCAGGCTTGGTTTTAACTGCCCTGACACAAATGCAGACAATAGTAATATAATCATGGTTTCCAAGCTGGGCTGGCTGAGGTGGCCATTGCATAGGGAAGTAATTAAGCTGTCTTTGTTTCTTTATCTTCTGCTCTGGGAGTCAGAAAAAATAATTGAAATATGGTTAGAAATCCACCAATAGTGAAAAGAGAGCCAGGAAGAACAATCCTAAAGATTTAAAAGCCCCAAATGCTCTTTTCTTCTGGAAAAGTGCATGTTTCAGAGGTTTTTGTCAGGTTGAACTGAAGGCTTTTTGATGAATTTGTAAGGCGTCCACAGTTTGGACCCTAAGGCCTTCTTTGCCACTCCACTATGAGAAATGTGGGGCTCTGGCCTGTGCTTGCTCCAGACTGCCAGCAGAGAGCAGCAGAGAGCAGCCACCACTTAAACGTAAAAAATCCGGAGACTAAATTCTCACCAGTCCTTTGCCCAGTTTTTACATTCAGACCAGTAAGTGGCAAAGAGCATCCTTGTACTCCTCTCTGCCACAGTCCTGAAACCTGGGCATGGGGACATCTAGTCCATGAATATCATGAATATTGACAAAGATGTAAAGAACATTGCTTTTTTCCACTAGTTCGTTGAATGGTTAAGTACACGGACTGGATTTATATCTCAGCCCCTTCCCTCCCATCTGTGTGACACGGAACGCTATTTATTTATTCAAATCTTCAGTTTCCTCATCTGTAAAGTGGAGAGAATATTGGCACTCACGCTTCATATTCATAGCACTGTTATAAGGATTCAATGCAATAATATATTCAGAAACTTGACCCAGCAATGGGCACTTAGGAGATTAACCAATAACTATAAGTTGTTGTTATTTTTTAACCAGCTGGTTTTTGTGCTTTGTTGGAGTCTTTTATGAAGTTCACATCTCAATGGAAAACAATTTGCTGTACATGTGGTCAGATTCTGGTAACGGGAAGTGTCAGCACGGGAGCTATGAAGAAACAGCTCCACGTGCCTTCCTTGTGTTACAACTTACTTGTTTGTTATCATTTTGCTGTGCTAGCACTGCAGACCCTCAGAAAGAAAGGCTATGCTCCAACGCACAGAGAGAACAAAGTATTTTGGGAATGACGTGGCCTTTGCTCCCAATTATTTGGCCCAAAAAGGGAAGATTGGCAGCGGGTGAGGCAGGACAGGCAGCCTAGGAAATTGACAACCCTCTCCAGGATACAACATGAGTTACCTCAGTGGTTACACAAGTAACAAGTGACTGTATCAGCACCTACAGCTGCAGAAGAACAAGAATAAGTTTTATCCAACAGGGCTAATCCCCTTGACTGGGACCTGACCTTTAGCTAATTATAATGTCATTATAATCTCATTTACATTGCAGTTACTACTGGCTCCCAGCATGCATCTGATACCATGAAAGTTCCAGAGGAGCCAAATAAGGAAGAAAGATCAGGAACGAGGGTCCCGCCCAGAGGGAGGAGATGAATGAACCACAGCAATGGGACGTTGCCAATTCACACCCATAGGAGAGAGAAATACCCCTGGTCAGGACTTCCTGGGCAAGATTCAATCTCTGAGTTTGCCCACACTTCCCTCTCAAGTGTGTACTTTCATTTAAAAAAACTCCCTGTGCTGTCCTGCATCTTGAATTCTTTCTCATGAGGAGGCAAGGACCTGGTCTCCACTACTCTGGGTTGAGTCCTCTCTTTGGACGTGTCCAGGAGCCTCCGGCAACACAGGGAGGGAGTTGGTATTTACTAGCGTTCTTCCCTCTAGTGCTTCTAGGCCTGACTTGTGGTCAAGACCAAGGAGAGCTGCTCCATCCCTTACTGTGCATCAGATTCTACATGGGAAGGGTTTTAAAAAATACAGAGGCCTGGACCCCACCCAGTGACTCCTCTCAGTGGGTCTGGAGCGAGGCTAGGCATAGCTCTTTTTAGCTCCCCAGGCCTGAGAACCACTTGTTGAAAACCATTTCCAAGCGGTTTCCCAGGCAGTGTGTTCTCAGACTTTAGTCAGGTTGCTGAAAATTCTGATTGCCAGGCTGTATTACCATGTGATTCTAATGCAGTGATTCTTCAGCCACATATTGAAAAATCCCACCCTGGTGGATTAGAAAGCCCAAGGGCTGATGAGCAGATGGCAAAAAGAAAGTGCAACTTTGAGAAGTTGATTCTAGTCAAGCAAGCCCTGTCAATGAGCAGGAACATCCTCACCAACTTTACTCAGCCCTGCGCCCAGAGCTTTACACATGCGCCCGAGAATGCTGATAACAACTCAGAAGGAGGCCCCATGGACAGTTCAGGGCCCTCAATGGGGCCAGGAAATATATGCTGAATAAATGAGGAAATTGCAGCATAAAACATTACAATATTTGCCTAGAATTCCAGAGTGGAAACAGTATACTAAAAATCTATATATAAGAGACATGATGACAGATCTTTTGAAGAAGATGCCCGAGAGGAAGAACCTATAATTCTAGAAAGTGAAGTGAAAGCCACCCTGAAATTATTGGGAAGAAAACCACCAGAGGTAGATGGGATAGCTATAATTTCAAGCTACAGAGACTGAATCTGTCAAAGTCCTAACAAGAATGTGTCAACAAATATGGAAAACAAAACAACGGCCTGCAGACTGGAAACATGGAGATGCTAAGGAGAACAGTAACTATAGGACCATTGCTCTAATTTTCCCCAGAAGTAAAGTGATGCTCAAGGTGATGCAACAAAGCCTTCTATTTTATATGGAACAAGAAATGCAGGATGGTCAAGCTGGATTCAGAAAACGAAGAGGCACTCTAGATCTAACAGTGAGCATTTGTTGGATACTAGAGTACTCCAAAGAATTGCATAGATCATGAAAAGCTATGGGTTGCTCTACACACATACACACAAATGTATTTGCCCCAGCACTTGACTGTCCTGATGCATAACCTGTACTATCAAGAGGAAGCCACTGTCAGGACAAAATATGGAGAGATTAAATGGTTTCCTATAGGCAAAGGTGTCAGGCAAGGGTGCATTTTGTCTCACTATTTGTTTAATCTCTGTGTAGGACATATATGAAAAACTGGGCTATACTTAGAGAAAGGAAGCATAAAAATTGGTGGAAGAAATATCAATTACGTAAGGTATGCAGATGGTACCATCTTACTGAAAGAAAGTAGGAATGATTTGAAAAGACTTCTGATGAAAGAAGAAAGTGTCAAAGCAGGACCACATCTGGATATCAAGAATACGGAAATCATGACTACAGAAGAAATATACAACTTTAATATAGTAAATGAAGACCCTGAAATTGTTAAAGATTTTGCTTACCTTGGTTTCAATCATCAATTCAAATGGAGACGGCAGCCGAGAAATCAAGAGAAGGCTGAGACTCAGAAGGGCAGTAATAGAAGAATCAGGAAAGATCACCAAGAGCAAAGATGCATCATTAGAGACCAAGGCTAAGATCATACACACCCTCGTATTCCCAATTAGTATGTACAGATGCAAAAATTGGACAATAAAGAAGACTGACAAGAAAAAGAAAACGATTCACTTGAAATATGGTGTTGGAGGAGAGCTCTACGGTTAGCCTGGACCGCCAGAAAGATGATCACATGGGCCTTAGAGCAAATTAAGCCTGAAACATCGCTGGAGGCAAAAATGACAAAACTGAAGCTGTCCTACTTGGGGCACATCATGAGAAGGCAGAGTTCTTTGGAAAAGGCAATAATGCTGGGGAAAATGGAAAGCAGCAGGAAATGAGCAAGACCAAGTATGAGATAGACTGAATCCATAAAAGAAGTCATAGGCATGAGTCTACAGGAGCTGAACAGGGCTGTGAGGACAGGACATCGCGGATGTCACTCATTCATAGGGTCCCCAGGAACTGGAGCTGACTCAACGGCACAAAAACACATAATGAGGAAATTACAGCATAGAATGTTTAGATTATTTGCCTGAAGTCCCACAGTGAGCAAGTGATAGAGATAAAATGAGAATTCAGGCAGTACAAGTCTGGAACAAACTCTCTTCCCCACAAAGTTTTTTTCCTTTCTCTGTGGATGTGCACCCAGGACATGGTACCAAAGAGTCAACAAGATAAGGTGATGGCTTTCTCCTGTTCACCTAACTTTATTAAAGAAGCAATACTGAGGAGCACCTCAATAAAGAGGTAAAGGGTAATAAAAATTTTTTTAAAAAGTGAGAGGAAGGAAGATTTCACTCAAAGAGGGAAGGTTGGGAGAGGGTGTGGAGAAAAAACTTCGGGGACCTCTGAACCCCTCCTCCTATCTCCCCTCATTAGTGGTGGCTGAGGCCACCCAGGGACTCTGGAGGTGGGCCAGGGCTCCTGACCCTGCTTATGGTTCTGGTGCCCTAAGAGTGATGCTGAAGGCGGAGTTTGGGAACCTGAAGGAAACAAGAGGGAAGGAGGATGTGCATCCCCGGGGGTTCCTGAGCACAGATGACTGGGCGACAGAAATGGCCTAAGCCAAGGTCAGGGCCCTTCTAAGTGCAAGGCCCAGCACAGCTACACCGATCTCCTGCCCCAGAAGCCAGCCCTGCCTGGGGAACCCCCAGGGCTGTTTAAGGATTAAATGGGCTCCTGTATGGCAGAGTGCTCAGCACACACGTCACCGCAGAGCAGGCATTGGGTACTGGGAGCTGCTGCACGAGAGTCACAGGGCTTCTCCACGAGCTGGGCAGGGGCTGGTCCTAACCTGGCCTACAGGTCAGCTCAGCATGAAGTACTCCCGGCCCAGAGCTCCTGATGACAAGAGCTCTCTGCCTGAGACTTTCTAGCACAACTCGTAGAGAAAGTTACTCTTTACAAAACCCTGGGCTATTTCAGAATCCAAAGGATCCAAAGTCCTAGAGTCAAAGGAACACTGAAGGAGCATACAGTCTAACAGGACCTCAGAATATAGAAACACACCTCCAAAACCACTGCATCCCACCCCAAGGAAGGACCCCCAGGCTCGCTTTCATATGAGACCAGCTTGGGAAGAGTGTTTACAAGGGAATTACCACCAGAACAAACCAGACAGTCAGCCTCTGCTTGTCTGATACCACATTCCAACCACCACGTATGAACAAACACCACCCCACGCATTCCCTTGAGGCACATCTCACCATGGATGTTTTTCTGATGTGCCTCCCCTTTCTCAGAACAGCAGTGAGGCAGGAGGCATGGCCCAAAGGATATGGTGGGCAGACATGGAGAGAGGTGATAGCGGAGATAGGGGGAGAGGCGGGTGATGAAGCCATCCAAAAGACCGGGAGGACAGTCTGATGTGCTTCTCAGATCAAGGCTGTTCTCAGGCTTGAGAGTTGCTCTTCTGAATTTTCTAGACCAAGGCTTCTCAACCACAAAGAGATCTAAAGTGGAGATCTGACCAATGCACTCACCTCCCTAAACCTTTCAATGAACTCCTATTGCTGGCTCTTAGGGGTCAAGCTTGAACATAGCCGGGTTACACAAGGGGAAGGGGCTGCTAGGCCACCTCAAAGACTGCCTCTTTCTGAGGAAAATGGGAATCACTGCAGGGCTTTGAGGAAAGGAATGGTGTGATCTGGCTCATGTAAATTTCCAATAGCCCCTCTAGCTGTTATTCAGAGAATAATGGTTGAAGCTGGGACACAAGTTATAAAGCAACTGCAGTAATCTATGTGAAAGTGGGGGTTCAGACCAGCAGGTGGGCAGCAGGGATGGTGAGGAGTCTAAGAAGAGGCATCTTGTGTCTTGGAGACCTCAGCCTCCTAACTCTTGCTCAATGCTATGTGAATGCTGTTCAACCTAATGCAAGCTATCTCCACATAAATGAGTTTATAGTCATTATACAAATACATGTTAGCAATTAAGATAAAGATGCAAAAGATTCCAATAAAATGCCTGAAGCGTGCTTTATAGAAAAGCCTATTAGGTTCCTAGGACACTTAGTAGATGCTTAATAAATGTATACTGAATGGATAAATAAATGAACAATACATCTTATACTGTGTGAATAATTACTATATCCTTTAGACATAATCATTTATAGCCATTAATTCAAAGTATTTTATCACCATGGATGTAATTCATTTTGGTTGCCTTGCTTTAAGAATTATTTTTGGCTTCTCTTGCCACCATATTATAAGTCATTTAAGCTTCATTATTTTACCCAGACCATAAATTTGTTTTTAACAATGACCAGACTCAAAATGCATTGTTATTAACTTTGTGTGAAAATTGAGATTAATGCTACAATTAGCTTGATACCAATGACCCTGAGCCTCATTCCACGAGGTGAGAGAGTTCCACATATTGACATCCAATGTCTCTCCCAGCTTGAAAATTCCAATATTTGATATTCACTAAAAAATGTATTGGAGGCCCATCATCCCATATATCTGAAAAATGCACCAAAATCAGGTGCATTTTGGAATTCAGATAATTTTGGATTTTGGACTTGCGTAATATATTCAATGGAATCTGGGCAACACCTTGAAGTTAAATAGTTTGGCAATGAAGTGTATGAATATTCACACATATGATGACAATAAACAGCCTCATATAAGTTCAGGTCAGGTTTTACAGTAAATTAATTATAAAAATATTTTGGAAAAAGAATGAAGTTGGACCCTTACCTTACAAAAATTAAATCAAAATTGATCAAGAACCTAAATGTAAGAGCTAAAACTATATAACACTTATAAGAAAATACAGGGGGGAAGCTTCATGATGTTGTATTTGACAATGACATCTTGGATGTGATACTAAAAGCAGAGGTAACAAAAGAAAAACAGATGTATTGGACTACAACAAAATTTAAAACTTTTTTGCATCACAGACTACATCAACAGAGTGAAAGGACAACCTATGAAATGGGAGAAAATATTTGCAAATCATATCTTTAATAAGGGGTTAATACCCAGAATATATAAAGAATTGTTACAACTCAACAACAAAAGGGTAAACAACCTGATTTTAAAATGGGCAAAGGACTTGAACAGAAATTTCTCCAAAGATGATACACAAATGGCCAACAGGCTTATGAAATGCTCAAAATCACTAATCATTAGGGAAATGCAAATCACAACCACAATGAGATACCACTTCACACCTACCAGAATGGCTATTATCAGAAGAGTTGGCAAGGACGTAAAGAAATTGGAACCCTTACACACTGCTGGTAGGAATGTAAGCTGGTGCAGCTACTATAGAAAACAGTATGGCAGTTTCTTGAAAAGATTAGAAATGCCATACGATCCAGTAATTTCACTACTGGATAAATATCCAAAGGAATTGAAAGCAGAGTCTCAGAGAGATATTTGTACACCCGTACTCATTGCAGCATTTTTCACAATAGTCAAAAGGTGGAAGCAACCCCAATATTCATCAACAGATGAATGGATAAACAAAATGTGGTATATATGATGGTATATTATTCAACCTTAAGAACAAAGGAAATTCTGACACATGCTACATGAATGAAATTTGAAGACATTATGCTAAGAGAAATAAGTCAGTCACTAAAGAGTAAATACTGTATAATTCCACTTATATGAAGTAGCTGGAATAGGCAAATTCATAGATACAGAAAGTAGAATGGTGGTTTTCAGGGGCCAGGAGAAACGGGGAGTAGAAGTTATTGCTTAACGGGCAATAAGTTTCAATTTGGAAAGATAAAAAGTGTTCTGAAAATGGGTAGTGGTGATGGTTGCACAACAATGTAAATGTACTTAATTAATGCCACTGATTTGTCCACTTATAAAAGGTTAAAATGGTAAACTTTACTATGTATATTTTACCAAAATTTTAAATAGTTACTCTCATTAAAAAAAAGTAGTTTGATATTCTGAGTATTGTGGCTTTCAGAATTACAGATAAGGGGTCCTGGACAAATTAGGTTGTTGATTTATATCATGTATTGTTAGTAAAAACTTGTTAGCAGACTTACCAATCGTCATAAATCTAGTCACTCACAAAAGATGTACAAGTTACTGGGGTAAATAAAACACTACTATTGCCTTGATGGAGGAATGGTCCTCCTGGCAAAGGAAGGCCATTTTCTTTGACTAAGACTTGAGGAGGGGACTTCATCCCCCCAAATCAGCTCTGATTCTTGTTGATGTGAGCATGACCCATCTCCAAATCAGTTCAACCTCAATCGAAAGTATGGTGAATTGTTTTCACTGGAAATCAAATGTCTTAATCAGCTCAAGCTTGACTACAAAGATCTAAGAGAATAGTGTCTCTCATAATAAAGCTATAACACCGTTTTTTTTCTGAGCTTAGTATTCATCTTAGTTTATCTAAAAACTTTTTTCTCTCTTAATGAGTAACAATTAATAGTTATTAGAAGATGCAAATAGTGATTAGGAGGTACAATCTTTATCAGATTTGTATAAAACAAAGTGCAAACTATGAGATTCATTTTGTAGATCTTGTGGACGTCTATAGGAGGGTCAATAGAAGTCTTTACAGATAGCATACTAAGTACAGGCACACTTGGAAATATTGCGGGTTCAGTTCCAGACCACCCAATAAAGAAAGTATTGCAATAAAGCAAGTCGGAATCTTTTTGCTTGTGGAGGGTTTTACCTTCGATTTGTGAAAAACACAACATTTGTGAACCTCAATAAAGCAAAGCCAATAAAGCAAGGTATGCCCCTAAGTTTGAACTTTATAAATAGATTTGGATTCCCAAATGCTAATAAGTGCAGTTTCTGAATTTTAATTATTATACTTAAATTTAAGGAACACAGAGCATCAGTACTATGTCATGGGAATTGGAATATGGCCACGATTAATTATCTTGCTAAATTTGTTTAGAAAGCTGTTTGGCTGTTTGAGTAAAATGAAAAATCACTATATTTCCATGGAAATAAATTCAAGAGTCATTGTTACACAAACAGTGAAAATATGGAAGAAGACTCATTTATATCAGGAATTCTTACAAGAAAAAAAACTATTCATACATATAGTTTCATGTCCAAGTCCAGAGCAAGGAGCCTTTCATTCTTTTGACTCTAGACATTTATCCTGTTTTTCCACTAAGGGCTGGAACAAACACCAATATTTCTTTGGAAGTTTGATAGTACATAATGGACTTCTGTTACAGTCTTGCCAAAAGGATGATAGGCAATAACAGATAACATTTACTGAGTGCTGACTATGCACCCTTGTCTTATCCTAAGCACTTTGCAAGTGTATTTAATCCTCATACAAATCTATGTTGTAAATTGGTGCTAGTATTATTCCCATTTTATAGATAAAGAAACCGAGACCCAAAGATGTGAAGAAATTTGACCAAGGTCTCAAATCTATCATAAGTAAAATTTAGATTTGAACAGAGGCTCCCTGACTCTGAGCCCATATTCTTAACTTCCACTACTATGATAGCTATTATTTGAAAGCTATTTTAAAAAATAATTTCATTTTGTTTATTTATTTTTTTAAATTTATTTATTTTCAGAGGCTAAGTGCAGTCACATTTAGGGTCACCAACTTATCCAGAACGTCATCTTTATAAATGAAAGTCCCATTTCCTGAGATACCACTCAGTAGTTTTATCATTATGTTATTTTATCTTTGCATCAGGACCATTGCTAGTTCATACAGGTACCTTTATGCACATTTGAAAAAAAGGGTGTCAATTTATTTTTAACATACTTTTGATTTTGTATTTGATATATTTATGCAAACTGCCTTAAATCCTTTATGGAATAAGATGGGATACAGAGAAACAAATATAAATCCACAACTTCACCTCGTATTTAATACTCTTAGAGTTATGGGTAAGTATTAACACATACGTTACCTTTATATCCTTGTTCTGTCTCCCTGAGATCAATTTTGGTTATTGGTTTGAAATCAGTGTCCCATAATCGTATACAGCCATCTCGTCCGCCAGTGGCAAAGCCTTCTTCACAAGCATACATGCTAAAGATTCCAGCCTGTTAATTAAGGCAGATAATACTCAATGCTGCCATCATTCTAAATTGTCATTATAGTTGGATTTTGATGATAAAAAACAAAACAAAAATAAAAAATCCTTTCATCTCCACTGAAATCCTGACAATAGGACAAATGTCCTTCATTTTAGCTAGAGTAAAAATTAATCATAGTAACCATCAAAGCAAACTAGTTCAAGTGCCCTTGCCATTACTAATCTGATGGCAGGTTGTAAAGAAAAAAAAATTATTCAGAATTCCTTGGTTAAAGCAGATATGAAAATCATAAATTCCTTTTTGTGACAAGTGATCATTATAAAGAACAGTAAGATGACGATGGTGGATGTGTTTCATATAAATTGCTGCCCAAAATAATCAAGTAAAAATATACAGGCTAGGGACATAAACACTTCTACAGGTACAAAGATGCCTAAATGCATCTCCATGAGCTCAGAAGGCACCACCTAAGCCTAAGGGAAAGCATAAATTACATTTGCATTAGTTTATTAAGCATCATTTGAAAATGCTTCTTCACATTTGAAATAGTTTCATAATTTAAAGATTTTTTTTACAGGTAATTATTTTATTTGGTCTGTTTAAAAGTGCTACACATGTATAATGTTGACAGAAGATCCAGTGTAAAGAGAAATTAGGTTACTAAAGCATCTTCTTTTATGAATGGGGACAAATACTAACCTCTTACGTGTTTTAAAAGCTGTTGCATAATTAGTGAAGCCAAGAAAACTGACCTTCAACATACAAGACAATAAAAGAACTAAAATTTTATAGCTCTTTTGCTAAGAATTGCTTAAAGTTTTCTTCCTACTAGGAGTGATAAGAGATCAGTTTGGAGACAATAAACTAAAAGTCTGTCAAGTTTCCAGTAACATTTTACCCCATTTCCATATTACATACAACAGGCTTTACCTTTCACATCATATCCTCAATTCTACTGGGCAATCCCATTTTATCATTGGTAGATACAGCAATGTAAGCATTTTAATAATTGTCAAAATTGAGCAGAGTGGTTAGAAGTAAAGTTCTTATAGAACAGACCATCAAAAGAGCTTGTCAATAGTTTGTTTGCAGTTTAAGAGCTTGCCATGTGAACAGAGAGGTGACGCTCTCTCATTCAGAGTGAGGAAAATATACCTTACTAATTAATGTAAAAGTAACAGTTGTCTCCACCTTTAATATTCAACAAATGGGCAGGCAACAGGCCAGCAGCAGTGACATCATCCCAGACCCACTAAGGTGTGAGAAGTGCTGGTCTATAAGATGAAACTGATGATGAAATAGTTGTTTTCTGTCAAGCTACTGTTGATGGACAACACCACTAATCAATCAATCATCGAGGTGAAGACTAATTCAGTTATTACACTTTCAAAGTATTTCTTTTAAGATGAACAAGAATAATTTGGGAAATCTTTACATGAATGTTTAAAGAGTGTTCAGCAGAGTCAGCTGATCCTAAAGCAATGTGGAAAAAATAGTGATTTGTGACCTTATTTAATAAATCATAACCAAAATTTCCACATGGGAATACTCACACTATGTGCCCCTTGAATGGTGCGAACTAAATTGAGCCCTTTCCAGACATAGATGTCACCATTTAGAGCACCAGAGTAGGTGATGTCTTCTTTGGCACACGCAAGGCAAAGGATGGTCTGAAGGTCCCCTGTTTTGCCAAATATCCCCCTTTTTGCAGTCAGGGCATTTCCACATAGTGTCCAAAACTAGAAAGTAAGTGATAAAATAAATAGATCAAAAAAAAAAAAAGAGTGTTGTAATGCATTACATTATTGGTATTTATTTGCTTATGTTTCAATATATTTTACACAATTTTCTATAGCTGAACTAGGCACACATAATTTAACTTATGTTAAAAGTTCTCTGCTGTCGCAGCAAAACACAAAACATTTTAACCAACTAGTGGCATATGGAAACTTACAATGATATTTCAAAATGTCCAAAGTTCCCAAATTCCAAAACTTTGCTAATTGCTTAGTGATAATTTAATACAAAAAAGTCAGTATTCTCAGAGTTGGGATAAAGTGGCTGAATCATGTGTTTGTTTTTTATTAATTTCATGTCAAGTTATAGAACTAGTATAGGTTCATTGTAGTGAAGTTTAGAAATACAGAAAAGTATAAAGATGAAAACTGAAATTATCCACACCCTCCTGTTAACATATTGATATATCTTCTAGGCGTATTTTGGTGTATATTTTTGGAAATAATTTCTAACTGAAAATGTTATAAATCTTTACTGTAAAAATGTTACTCAAAACTATGTTTAAATATAAGCTATATTTCCATACAGCTAAATAATTGACTAGCATAAAGTTTGAACTACTTTATAGAAGGCAGCAGGAAGACTCCCATGGCTATATAGAAATTAAATATTTTTTCACTTTGACATCATTTTTTTAAGTGTATGAACTGGTACAGCTTTGCTGCCATATATACAGCCCTTATCATTTATAATGGCTCTTTCAATATGTTCAGTTATTTGATCTTCTCCATGACCTTGAGAATACGCTAAGGCAGATATTATTATCCCCATTTGGAAGTGAGGGAAAGAGAGCATAAGTGGCTTGCCAAAGGTTCAGTGGGGATTACATATGAAAAAATTTTGAAATCTTCATCTCTGCCTTGAGAACTTTAAATCTAATGAAGATACATATAAAACAACAAGAGATGACTTTAAGGCGGTATGTTCAGACTACATGTAAGTGGCAGAGAATTCAAAAATAGAGAATCATGGTGAGTTAATTGGAATGAGCAAGAATAGGATTTGGATTAGTGGCGAGGAAGAAATTGCATTGAGGTTCAGGAGAGTGGGATTAGACAAATTCAGGTGACAGGAAACATGAGGAAAAATCAATGACAACCCTAATACTTTGTGCCTGCAGGTAAGAAAAATCAAGGCCCTCACAGAAGAATTGGGTATTCCGGGAAGCAGTTCTGGGATGGTTGTACCACCGAAGAGCCAGGATTCAGGCAGCTGTGGAGGAGGTGGCCCTCAGGGAGGGTGAGAGGCAGATGTGCAACCTTTGAGACAATACAGGATTCTTCTCTTGTTAAGGAGGGAAGTGTCAACTCTAGTGATTCATTTCTTTGGGCATTATTATTTTTATAATAAGACACAGAAGTATACATGCAAAGAATAAAAAGATCTGGGAAAAAGATAGTTAGGTATAGGCTTTGGGAAAACATTTAACATTTAAGTATTAACTTTGAACCTAAAATTATTAGACATAAACAATTACTGGTTGTACATACATGCCAAAGAACTTGCTGTTTGTGGTGACACTTAAGGCAGACATTTTTTTTCTCACTGTATCTACCCATGAGTGAAGATTGAAAGGAGACTAATTTTGGAATTATTTAAAATAATTTTGGAGTTATTCTCCCTTTAACTTGAGATGTGCACCTCTGATCTGAGTTACTGAAATATTTCTAAGTGGACAACCACAAAAAAGAGAGACCATTATCCTCAGACACAAAGGTTTTCTGATAAAAATCACCCAATCAAGTGGTATAATGTCGACGTAAAATTCTAAGTAATCAAATAATTGTCTAAAAAGGCACATATAGATGTAATGCCAGGCTAGGTAAGAGATTTTCTGCAAAACATGGAAAACCTATGACATGTTATCTTTTCTTGAGAAGCACTTCCTTTTTGGAAAACAGTGACAGTTCAGGGTAGCAACAATCATTAAACCCGTATCAAATGAAGAGACTTTGTTTATATTCTCCAATCTCCATTCACAGACTATAATGCAAGTTGTGTTAGAACTGGCAGGTACCCGGAGCTCATCTGCCCTAGGTAATCCCCAAGGTCCCTTCTGTCTATGACTAGAGCCTGGAGAAGATCAACAATATCCACAAACCTGGTAGGCTCATTTGCTATAAAACCAGCCAAGCAGACTGCTCAACTGCTACTGTTTTCCAAGCATTCATTTCAGATCACTGTAATTTGCTGTTTGTAAAACCAGAAAGGATTTCACCCTAACTACAAAAAATTCACTTAAAAACATTTTCTTGGAATGCATCAAAGATTTTGCATTCATCTTGTGACTGGAATCATTCACTTGATGTTAGGCAGCTTTTGAGGGAAAGGGTGGGGATCCTAGAACTGGATGGAGAAAATATAGAGTGAAAATAATTTGTTGAAGTCTGCTGAAATTTACTGTGGTTTTCTTTCTAACCCAAATTAATCAAGAATGACTGGATTTGCAGGTTTTTCCATTTGAAGTAAAAAAAAAGCAAAAAAAAAAAAAAAAGCTTGTTTTTGCTTAGGAAAAGAAAAAGCCTAAACCTGCTAAATCACAATTAACAAATTTAACAGGGTAAGCAGCTCTCAGTGTCTTGAAATGAAGTTCCAGAATTCTATCTATCGTTGCCTTTAGAATTAACCTAGGATGGGAAAAAAAAACACACAAAAAAACAGAAAAGCTGGAGAATTCTATCAATCATACAGCTAATCTACTATTTTTTAATGCCCTGTTGTTTTGGGGAAAGTTAGCCAAGTTAAATTATTAAAGAAGTAATTTCTAAGTGAGAAGTGCCCTACACAGGGAGCCAGAGACTGAATTTCAACCTTATCTGTGCCAGGAAAAGTGTTACACTGTTTAGTGTAACTCTTAATAAATTCAGGAGGTAGTGGTTCCCTCCCTGCCCTGTTATGCTGCTGTTGTTTTTCTGGAGAGGAAGAAATTCAGCCTTTGGAAGATTACATAGTGAAGTAGAAGGAGATAGAACCAAGATTCAAAGTCAAATAACCTCCTAGGTCTTGGCTTCCTCACTATAGAATATTCAGTTTGGATGATGGCTCCCGGGTCACCGTCTCAGACCTCCCAAGAGCTGCCACAGCCTAATGGAAGTCAGGCTCATCACGAGCTCATGTATTTCCTTGCTTGTGGCTGAAACAACATTCAGAGCCTTTGTCACAGGTTAGACTGATCAGAAACTCATGTTGGCAGATATATATCTTTGATTAGTAAAAAAAATTGGTAAGGGAATATTTAATGGCTAAAGCATATTTTGTGGCCAAAGACTTTCAAAATATTGGTTCCCTTGGAAAGAAAATTTTAAAAAGAGGTTCTTCACAAATATATGGTGATGGAAGAACTGACTCTGGGTGGTGAATACAGAATGTGATATATAGATGATGTAGTACAGAATTGTACACCTGAAACCTATGTAACTTTACTAACCCAATAAACAAAAAAACAAAAAAATAAAGAGGTTCTTCCGTGATGAAAACATTGACAATATTTGAACATGTTATGGATTAAGGGCCTTTCTGCTCCCCAGTTCCATGGTTCATGACCAGTCCACTGGTCCATGACCAGTGGCTCCTATTAACTCCTGACTGACGGGCAACCCCTCTGCTGGGCTTTGCTCCTTTCAAGCCCTCCATACCAAACTCACCTACCCACTGAAGCTCAGCTCAAATGACATCCCGTTCCTGAGACACTTACCATTCCTCTAACCAGTTGGGCGCTCTCCCTCATCCCTAGATTATTTCAGTTTTGCTTCTCTCACAGAATGTTCTGTTTTAATGTTTTAGTTGCTCAGCTTCATGCAAATTGCTGTTTTTATTCCTTCAGATGATACAAACTCAACTAATGGTTACCAATTTAATGAGTTCTCTAGTCTTTCAGGTGGGTTGTGTAAAACATAAAGAAGGATCCTCCAACTCCTGCTGAAGCAAAAAGTGCTTATATTTTAACAAAAATATTCTCAGGTTAAAACCAGGTCTTTGCACAAGAATGACAAAATGTTTATGAAGCCTTAAGGTGTCGATCAGTGGAACCTATAGACTATCTTTTTGTCCCGGTTTTTTTTCATTACTTTTTTCTTATTTTGGAAGTAGTATATCATAAAATAATTTTAAAATAAAGGGACATTTTAAAAATCATCCATCAACTCACGACCCAGAGGCAATTGTTTTAACATCTTGGGATATCTTTCCAATTTATTTTCTACACAAAAATATACTTTAAAGTAAAAAAAAAAAAAAAATATATATATATATATATATATATATATATATGAAAGCCACAAGTTTACTCCATCCAGAAGTAGACCGTAAATGGATCTTGATATTTCCTAATAACATTAAATAATCATCTAAAACAAATTATAATAATTATACAGAGGGCCGGCCGAGTGGCTCAGTTGGTTAAGAGCTCGCTCAAGAGTTTGAGCTCTGAGCAACAGCGGTTCGATGCCAGCCCGAGCTGAGCAGCCGCTAAGCTACCAATAGGTAGCAGGATGGCTCAGCTAAAAAAATAATAATAATAATAATAATTATACAGTATTCATTTCTTCATATGGACATACCATATTTTATTTAGACACCTGGGGTAAGTTAGGTAGTTTCAAGTCTTGTTTTGTTTGGTTTTCATTGCTGTTGATGTCATTTAGCAATGAACCAGTGCTGGCTAGGTTCATGCTCTTAACAGTTTCAGTGGATAAATTCCAAGACATGAAATTATTGGCTGTGCTCACTTTGGCAGCTCATATAGTAAAATTGGAATGAAATTACTAGCTCAAAAAATTTCTAAGGGGCTACTGACACATATTGCCACATTTCTGGACTGAAAGACCATACTTCATTTATCCCTCCACCAGCAGGGTTTGAGAATGCTCATTCACTAAACCTTTGCCAACACGGGGCACATTTTAATCATACTTTTGATAGATTAAAAACATTGTTATTTTAAATTTTGTATTCTTTATTAATGAGATTTAGCATTTTCATATGTCTATTAGCCAACAATGTTTCTATTTTTGTCAGTTGTCGATGTTCTCTGTGCATTTTACAGGTTTGCTAGAGGCCTTTTCATTTCAAGAACAAGCCAACATCCCATCTCCCATGCATGCTTGCTGCTTAGACTTCACTGGCTTGTGGTTTGCCTCTTTTGTTTCTTGGGGGCGGCGGGGAGGTAGACAGAATATTTTAATATTTATATAGTTAAATCTATAATATTATCCCTTATGATTTCTTTCTTTGCTTTTACGTTTTGAAAGGCCTTTCTCCAACTTGAGCTCAGTTAAACATTTACTTACGTATTCCTCTAGTTATAGTTTTTTTTAACATTTAACTCATAAAGAATTATTTTAGTGTATGGTATGAAGTAATAATACGTAAAATTTTTCCCCCTAAATAAACTGTTCTAGTGCCCACTGGTCAGAGATATTATTATAGTCTAAATTGTCATATATACTAAAGTCTGTTTCTCAGTTTTCTTATTTGTATTGTTATTCATTTATCCTTATCCCTGTCTTACACCATTTTATTTGTTGTAATTTCATAATGTGCTTAGACAATAGTTGTGCAGATTCCTCTTAATTATCCTTTTTTATCATAAAGTTCTTGATTATTCTCATTCTTTTATTTTTCCACATTAACTTATAATAATATAAAGGAAAATGCTGTCAGGTAACAACAAAACTTCCAGGGATATTAATTGAACTTTTACTAAACATAAATTAATTTGGAAAGAAATTATACATTTATAACTTTCATATTTCATCTCAAGAATCAAGGTTATCTCTCCATTTGCTCAAGCCTTCTTTTATATTCCCCTGTAGTTTTGTAATATTCTTTAAGTAAGTCTTGTATGTTTCCTATACTATTTATCTGTGAGCATTCTGTCATCTGGCCCTTTCTAACTATTAAGTAGGAAAAATTGGAAGGATCATGAAAAACTAGACTAAAAGAAGCACAAGAGAACTGGGAAACAGAAGGAGGTAGTTGGAGGATAATACAGATACCTACTCTGTTCATACAGAAATGCACCATTTTGGTACCAGGAGAGATCCATGTAGGCTCTATTCAAGCAAGTAATCCTTACACTCTCGTTTATGGACTTGAACTTATAGTATCTACAAATCTATAGAAAAAAGTTCCTGGGCTATAATCTCAGGGTCCGGAAGAATTTTTGCCATGTCAAAGCAACGGATGTTGATGGTATTAATTATGCTACCAGTGTAACAAAATACAAACAAGCAAATAGCCAGAGGCAGGTCCTGGGCCACTAGTAAATTTCAGGCTGTGTAGTCCAGAGGAAGACAGAGGCATTTAAAAACCAACAGCCCAGGTAGGTCTGCACTGTATATCCCTCTATGTCTATGTCCAACACCACATGGCACCTTTCCTCTTTGAGAATGTATCAACATGTCAAAAAGTTTTGACATGCAATACGTGTAAACATTCATTGTAATGTGAAAACTTAATTCACAAAATTAAAATCAGAGCTGTTTTAAAACAGGCAATCCTAGAAGTATTATGACTTTTTGGTTTATATGTAATGAATGAAGTTTCTTTTTCAGCTGCCTACTGAACACTTCACTTGACTGTGGTTTCGTTGCTTTTCTGAGAGAGAGCCCCATCAGCTGGAGCTTGCTTCAAGACCAGAGAAGCAGGTAGAAAGGCTCTAAATTTAAGGAAAATATATGAAGCCGAGTCATTTCTCAACACCAAATTATATATGTATATATAAATAAACACCTAAAATTCTTTTCATACAAGGTACCAAAAAATTTTTAAAAGTAACTACTTTACCTTTATATGTTTTACTCCACAGCTAACCACTCTGTTTGGCTGATATGGATCCCAGGAAATATCAAAAATCTGTTTAAAAAATATTAAAAGTTGCTATGTTGGTCATGTATGTGTTTTTGCCTTCTTTCAGATACCAGTCTCAATTCCAAGACTCTACCCTAACACTTAGAACACAATGTTACCTGCACAGACCGACAAGTGGAGGATTTGGCCCTGGGGATAAGTCAGAAATTGCTAACACATGTTTAATCGCCTAATGTTTACTTACCTTAAGCCTGAATAGAGAGGTAATAATTAACCACAATCACAGAGAACAAATTGGTGTCATATTTTTAACTTTGTCCACCCAGGGTAAACAAATTGTGATGATTTAGGATAAGTTTTTGATAAAATATTCTATAGCTCTCCACAATGCTAATAAAAAAATTTTTGTGATAGTGTCACAATAAAAATAAAAGAATTATAAAATGCTTCATTTTAAGAAGGACAATGTTTAATAGTCAACTATAATTCAATGTGGCCAAAAGTTTCTAGCAATCATAGAAGTTAATGTTCCTGAACATAATAAGGTAGAGGCATTTATCTGGCACTAACTTAGCCCACCTAAAATAGGCCATCATTTTAATCTGAACCAAAATACTATTACATTTTCATTCTCCAAGGAACTGAAAACATAGTCTCTAATACCACTTATCATTCTTTAAGAAAAGTTATCCAACAGTTTGAAGGTGGTTCTACTTCCATTTTAGGAACAGGGAAGAGAAGACTGTCAACCTTGAGGGTCAAATCACCTGTGGCAATTGTTTAGCGTGCCCTGGCCCACCTGAGAGATTCAGATTTCGTGGGTCTGAAATTGGGTCCAAGCATCTGCAATTTTGAAACAGGCTCCAGGAGATTTTAATGCAGGTGGTCCATGGGCCACATTCTGTGAAGCTCTCATAGAAAAAAGGACCAGTTGTCAGGACCAGAGTCTAGACCAGAGAGAGAACTTAGGCTGCTAACTTTTCAGCACATAGGAAGGAGAGATATGGACCAATCATCAGAGAAAGGAGGAAGACTGATAATCTTCAGGTAGGTAGAAAGGAGCAATTATGAACCACAGAAAGAGCACCGAAGAAAGTGCACTTGGCCCAAGTACCAAGTTCTAATGAGATCCAATAACCTCTTTTAGCTATGTAGCTCAGGCTAGCCTTAGCATTTACAACCTTAAATCTCATCATCTCTAAAATGAATGACACCACCTCAGTTATGAGTCAATTAAGATAATGTATATACAATCATCTTGGAGGCTATAAAGCACTCACACAAATTAGTGCTAGGGATTAAGTATTTTAGCCACTAAAATAACCTTGAAGATAATCACTTGCCAATAAGCATCCAATATGATTCATACTGGCATCAGTGAAAAAGAGCAAAACTATGTGCGATAACAAATTATGGGGTCTGGGAGAACAGTGTTCTAAAAGAACAATATTTCATTAAAACATTCTAGGCTCTTAAAATTACAGAGTTCTCACTAGAGTAGCATTGCACTTTTTACCATCTACTCCTATCAGGAAAGTATACAAAACATTAACACAGCAACAGGAAATTTACATATTGATCCAGTCCAATTCAACTTGCTTTATATGATGGGATCACAACATAAGCAGAAACAGTAATATCCAAAACGCAAGCATTGAAAATATTTTCAACCTATTCATTAAGTACTAAGTTAATACCAATTAAATACAAATAAATTAATATCAATGCCCAAGCGTCACGATGCTGTAAAATCTCCCTAGGGGATTTTTCACCTTAGGGGATTCTTATGTGTCGCCAGGGTGTGAACCACTGGGCCAGAGGGGTGCCAGTCCTCCTCCAACACTAAAGTTCCATTGAGGTCACTCCTGGGCTTTCTGAGGACTTAATCCTCAAGTATAATTTACCTAAATGTGCAGCAACAACTATGGATTCCCAGTAAAACCACAATTCTCCTGCACTATTCGTACAAAAAAAAATTTTAGAGTTCACACTTCAGCAAGAAACAGTGGATTTAATATTTAATTAAGGCCTCATTTTACATGGACACTTACATTGTGCAGAATTACAAAACTAGGAATCAATGTAAGATAGTCATGCAAATTCATTATTTTTTTAAATAGAAATCAAGACAGTAGCCAAATTATTTTAATTATGCAAGACACTGGAGAAATAGATTTCTTACCAGTTAATGCATATGCCTGCTTCATATCCTATCTTGCCAGCCATGACTACATGAAATTATCATTTCTGATCACACTGACTTCAGTATGAATGATAAGCAGGCCACAATTTACATTCAAGGTTTTCAAATATAACAAAGAATCACAAAGTTGTCATTATATTCATCTGAAATTCAAATGTATACTCTTGTAAACGTATTTTGTGAATATTATTTTCAACTATTTCCATTTCTAAATAAATGCATCTAAAGCTTTACATATAATTTCAAATTCAATTCTATTTTGATTTTATAAAGAAGCTAAATGCCAGTTTCAAAAATTTGCTTTGCCTATGAAAAGCAGTAACAATTTGAATAAAGCATCCAATCAGCAAAAGAGATCATGCCAACATAGCTATCAATCATAAATTAATTTTAAAAACAGCAAGTTTTTAAGTTGAATATGTTGGAAAAATCTACATGTGGCAAATTCATTTTAAAAAATATTACAACTCTGAGAAGCTCTATCACAATTCCCCTGCAGTTACACGATCTGCATGGTTTGATCCAATAACTTCTTACCCGGTCGGAGTGGCCCGTGGCTGAGGCCAGAAGTTTTCCCTTCCTCCAGTCCCAAATACAGACTGTGTTTTTGGCATCCAATCCCACAGAGGCTAAACGCTAAGAGTAAGAACAATAATGTAATACATAAAAATGATGTCAAGAGTTTCCAATATCCATGCGTTCGTTCAACAAATGCTTACTGATTACCCGCTATAGGCTAAGCATTGAACTTCTTATGAAAAAAATCATTTTTCAAGATCTACCTGAAATCCGAATTGAAAGCTATCATAGTAGATGACTTCCATTAGCATATACTGAAATTTTAATAATCTATAAGCTGCAACTCAGTTATCCTTCTTAGACATAGTAAACATGTGCAAAATCTCATGAAATTTCTGATTCATCAGTGGAAATCAAAGCAACAGAAGATGAAGTGAGGGTTCAATATTTTAATTTAAGATCTTAACATGAGATTTAAGAGATTCTAGGATTTTATAGTCTAAAAGCATCACCAAACTGCTAAAATGAAAGGGTTTGACAAACACAAAGGAGAAATCCCATAAATGAACATTTTCATTGTTCTTAATTTTTATAATTTTGCAAACATTTCAATTGACTAAAAAAGGATATATAATTTTAGTGAAAGTAATCTGGTACTTCATCTCTCAGTCTAAATTCTTTGGGTTTGGATCAGAACTTGTTCTCAAAGGGAAAAGCAATTTAACACATGAGTATATACAAAATCAAAAGTGTCCAAATATGTATTAGGAAAACCAGAATCAGAGGCTGTAGCAGAATACCACTTCTAAGGAAGCAGCAGGGCTCTGGGCTGGGAATAAGTAGATTTGGCCCCTATTTTGACTTTGTGAGTAGCTAGACGTAAGTCCTTGGAAACAAATTTTGATAAAGAATGTTTGCTAAAAAAAAAAAAAATCCAAAATCAGATTAGAGAATATGCATGTAAGTACACATCAAGCAAAGATTTATACTTGTACATGCATATGCATTCTGACACATTTAGTCAGGAAGCCAGTAACTGCAAGTGTGAACAAATGTCACTATCCAGCTACTTTTCTTTAGACATAGATATACATGTACAATGGAATGTATGCATTATCCTGATACACTAGATGAGATTACAGCATAGTAAAATAAAAAACATATATCAGGGGGTCTATGTTGTAGTAAATCTAGTACCAGAAACAAAAATGAGCGGCTAATGATCACTACTCTCAAAAGAGCAGAATACACTAAGTTTTCTGCTATTGTTACTTGTTTAAAAAGTGGCTCAGTTGTTTTCAAAGGTGACTAAATGTTCATTGTTTAAAAAGAGACTCAAACCAGATCAAGTCCTGTAATTCACTGAACTACCCACAAACTCTCAGTGTGGTCAAGCCTCTAAGAATAATTTTACAGGTCTTTTCACAGCACAGAGTTAACTCAAATTTGACAAAAATTGGATTGAAGGAATTAACTGGCATAAACATGGAGGGTGAAAGAGGCAGAGGAGAAGGCCAGGGAGAGAAGGTGCAGCCTCAGTGAGGAGGCGAAGGTAGTGGGAGCCAGGAATGACCCGTTTCCACTCTCTGTCCTATGACATTTTAAAAATTGAGATGTAATTGACATCTATAACATATTAAATCTTTCCTGCCAAGTGTTGCTGAAAGTCAAAGGAAAGAGAAACTTTATTGGGGGGACTGTGAAGGCTTCATGGAGACCTTTGAGGTGTCTTGGAAGAATGAGTCATATCAAGGGGAATAGAGGGTGAGCAGGGCATGTGAGATGGACAGGACAGCCTGAGAAAGGGTCCGGAGGTGCAAGAGCAAGGTCTGGTAGAGGAATCCCTTTGACTTGTCCAATTTGACTGCAAGGGGATAGTGACGATAAGGCCAGAAAAGCTGGTTAGCCTAGAATACTCAGCTATAACGTGTGGTCTTCATTCAATGGGTACTCCAAGCTTTTCTTGTTTTTAAACAATGCTCTGACACTTTTTTTCACCTGGTGAAATATATTAGCAAGACATTTACTGTGTTGTGACCAGTTAAGAGGTTAAATTGTGAGGCATGACATAAATTTGGAATTTAAAGAATGGTGGCAGAGAGAATGGGAAGGGGAGGATGAGTGTCAGAGTTACCGTAAAGAAACTATTAAATACAGATGAATCAGTGACAGCTTTAATTGTGGGGAGAAGTTGTTAGAAATGACCTCAAGGGAAGCAGTCAAAGAGACTCTTCTCAGTGAATTATTAGGAGGTGATGTTAGCTTCTAAAAGCAAAGGAACCAAGGGCCGGGCGAGTGGCTCAGTTGGTTAAGAGCTCACTCAAGAATCTCTGAGCAACAGCAGTTCGATTCCTGGCCCGAGCTGAGTTGCTGCTGAGCTGCCAACAGGTGGCAGGATGGCTCAGCTAAATAAATAAAAGCAAAGGAACCAAGGTGATGCTCAGCATTTGAGGTTTGCGAAAAAAGGTTTGGTCCAACCCTTATTCCAAATAGGAAGCTAACAATGGAAGACAAAGTAGAATTGCTGAGTCATGACAGACTTGACCAGCATGAGTTCATGACTTCCTTCCTGGAGGTATTTTAACCAGATAGTGAGACTGGGGAAACCAAAACAGGCTTATCCAGAGCTGGATGTCAGTGTCACAAGCTTGGAAAAGGATCAAACAGGTGAAAATTCTAAGAGGCTGCCAAAGGCTGATAGGCTTTCTAAGCCTATAGGCTATGGGCAATATAATTCTAAGTGATTTATGAGAAGTTATTCAAGAAAATGGAAATGGAAAATGATACACACCTGTCCATCTGAGTCGAAAGCCAGGCAGGCGACTCCATGTGTATGGACATCTTTAAGAATAGACACAGTCTGAACGTTATAGGAATCCCATATACATATGTATGGCTCCTTCCCAACTTGGCCAGTTGCAACAAGAGTTTTATCTGGGTGTAAGGCAAGGCTGAAAAAGAAAAAAAAACAAAACCTCTTTTCACATCTTCCTACTGAAAAAAATTAAGAAAAATATTGATCATCTTTTATCCATATTTTCTTCTCATTTTAATCATAACAAGATAATCTCAAGAGAACTGTCTCCCCCCCCAAGTCATTAATTACCCAATTGGTCTAAATATAAACATTCAACTTTGTCAAAGAGAGGCTTAGCACAGTTTAACAATTTCATCTGATTTAACCCACTTGGTTACCTTGAAAATGAGACACTATTATGATTATAATTTTATGATTAGAAAATCTTATATATGATTTTACAACTGCTTTATGTCATATTTACTTACCAATTTTGAAAATATTACTCAGCTTTCAAATTAGCTTTTGGCTTTAATTTGGAGGCAAAATGCTGTTCCTAGGAAAAAGTACACTTCTCAGAATTAATTAAACCTGCTTGCAGAAGCTCTGGCTACCATCCTTATTAAGATTTCCAAGTATGGAGGGGTCCCAGAGTCAAGTGCTGTTTCTGTTGCTATAGCTTATGTATTTTTAAATGAAATCTTTTATTTTACAGAAATCACTGTGACACCAAGAGAACTACAAATTACTATGCTTGTCATTTATGTAGCATTTTTCCTCTGTAGTCCAATGAAGATAAAACTTTGTCAAATACCAACCAGAATTTCAAAGAATCTGTAGCAGTCAAGAGGGAGAAATGTTATAATTATTATTCCTAGAAGCAAAATCATTCTAATGTTTTAAATTCATTATATAAAGAAGTTTTGCCTTTCTAAAAATGGGTGTTGGGAATTTAAAACAAAACAAAAAGAGCACATTATCTATATGGAAAAACTAGCAGATGACTGTTTATATAGTGACAAAAATAGTTTTTTTATTTCCTTTCCAATTTCAGCATGACTTTGATAAGAGCTTTGGAATTAGACACCTGGATTTGCACATTGGCTGTCTCTTACTATTTCCGATCTTTTGGACGTATTACTTGATCTCTTTTGCATGAGGTCCCTCATCTATAAAATGCAGATACTATATAAAAATAGATAATATGAATATATAGCATTTAGCACAGGACCTGGTATAGAGTAAGCATTCAATACAAGTTGCATTATCATCATTTGTGTAACTGGCATCAGATAGCTACAACCAACACATGCATGTCGCTATGGATACAGTGAGCCATTCAAAAACAAACTATTTTCTGGTTCTCTGCTAGCTCCATGTGTGGTCCCCCAATTCCGCAGACGCCAAGTAGCCTCACAGTGGCCCCTCTCTCCACTGTGCTCCCTACCTGGGCCTCCCACCAAACCTAGTGCCATCTTTCGCAGAGGGCCTCTGAGTACCCGCCCTGCCCCTCACCGACAGGCCCTTGTTCCCTGGTGCCTGAAGCTCTGCTTATCTTCCCTGGCCTTCCCAACTCCCCACACCACAGGTCCTCACTCCAGGGGGGGCTGCCTCTGAAAATGGAGGCCCACTCTACTTGCATTCTCCAGTCGAGGCTGGGTGCTGCATTGATTTTCTTTTTCTTTTTAGGCAAAAAGGGTGCAGTTGGAGCCCGCAGGGTGCGCCTTGTGGTTCCGGCTATGTGGAGTTAGTGAGTTTAGGTCCAGATGGAGGGGCAGGAACAGGATGGGGTTGGGATGCCCTAAGCATCATGGGAGTCTTAAGGAATGATGGGATCAGGCCCCAGGTGCTGCTGCCACAGTCATCCCCCACTGAGAAAGCCCCACCTCACGTGGATCTCAGGAGTCCTAAAGACTTGAGCAGAGGAGTCCTGGGCTGAGAAACACCTGGTGCCCCAGATGCCAGAGGCCTCTTGTCCTTGATTAGTCTGTAGGAGTCTGGCTCATGCCACCTGTCTATCAATCCCCAATCGTTCTCGATGCCTCACCTTCCCCCCTCCCAGTAAGAATCACATTACAGTGCATTTTGCCCCACTGGCCTGCCAGGAGTTGGGAAGCCGGCTCTGGGATCTGGACGAAAGGCTGTGCAGGGGTGGGACCATCAGGGGCCAGAACCCGGAGTGAACTGCATGAGCGCCGCAAATCTATCACCTTGCAGGTGGACAAAAACGCTGAGATTGCAATGAGGGCTTCTGGCTCTGCTGCTGGGGCCTCAATCCGACATCTGTGCAAGCCCAACGCCTGGGCAAACTGAACACACCATTTCATTGCTCAGCCTTGGGGCCAGTTGCTCCTCCCAGCAGCAGCAGTGCAGTGCCTAGAATTTGTTCTAGGAGACCGTGGCTGCCTGTTCCCGGAGCCTTTCACCTCAAAAACAGCCTCAGGGCGTTGCTCTGTCCTTCTGACCACATCCAACTGCCTGCACGGTGGGATTAGCTGGCCTCTTCACCCAAGCCGTTCATCAGGAAATGTCCCCCTCTTGTGAACACCATCAGAGATACGCATGGGCCTGGTGGGGCGTGGTCCACGTGGGGGAGTGTAGGGCTTCTCAGGAAGGCAAACAAGGTGTTTTGTGGCTTCAGCTATGTAGGGGGAAGTAGGGGCAGCTCCAGATGGAGGGGCAGGAGAGGATAGGCTGGGATTCGCTGAGCGTCAGGGGATGCTCAAAGAATGGTGAACTAGGCCCCAGGTGCTGCTGCCTCGACCAGTCTCCAGGGGAAGCCCCACTTCTCGGGCTCTCAGGAGTTCTAAGGAGAAGTAATGGGATGAAAAACACCGGGGTCCTGTTCGGAGCCATCTAACAAGTGCTTGCTAGAAAATGAATCCTCAGGAATCTTTATAAGGAGTAACATAAAGGCATAGCTTTTTCACAGTAGGTAAATGTTAGAGGCTTTAAAACGTTTTACAATTGTAGAACACTTTAGCATTCAGACTTGGTGAGAGATGAGCGTTAAGGAATAAAAGGACCCTCCCAATCTCAATTTTGCTGAGTTAATCTTTGGTATTTGGTGGTATCTAGATGCCCTAGAAAATTACAAGTAGATTATGAAGTGCCAGATTGGTTTCATTAAAGTAAGTGGATGGAAACAGCCTGTGAAAACCCTGTGGCAAACTGGAGTATATTAGCTCATTCATTAATTCATTCAACAAACCCTTATTATAGGACCTATAAATGTCAGGTACAGCACCATAGTTATATAAACAGAAAATACATTGCCCTTCTTTCAAGAAGCCTAAGGATTGACATGTAAACAAATATTAACAAAATGCCCATCCATCTATATACATGCATATATACACAATGGAGAATGGAGTGACCAGCTACCCAGGACTTTAGAGAAAATATGAGTTCACTCTCTCTCTGGCTGGTGGTGGGCTGAGACAATGCTAGGTAGGTGATAGATTCTGTAGCTGAACTTCATTCCCAGATAGAAGCTGGATTCATCTGATACCAGAGAAATGATATTTTAGGAGACTGAAACTAGATCTGAATTTATTTCTAGAAATTTCTTTCCCAACCTTGGAACTCTTTGGTGCTATAAGTCCTATAAAAACAATAGATGATGACAACATTTTTCTTTTATGTATGAAGGTAGATGGTTCTTCAAATTAAAGATGAAAGCTGCCTTTTCTCACCAGAAATGGTTTATAGAGTCAACTTGCAAAAATGTAAGTGGCAGCAAAGGAAAGAGTAAAATATTTTATCATTCTTAGATTCCATATTGTGAACTCCATGAAAGCAGGATAACTTCCTCATCCTTAACGCCTGGCCCAGAATAGATAATCAAAAAATAGTCAAAGTGAATAAAAATCTCTATTGATTATTTTTTTAATCCCTGGAAAATGGCAACCGTTTTAACGGGATTTCAGCAAGACATTTACATGGAATAACTGGGACTTAAATTTTGACTTTGATGTAAAATATATATATAGATACATGAAACTATCTGGGTACAAATGAATCTACTTAAAACTCTTAATGTCTGTTGGTAAGGCTTGGTCCTTTAAGAAGCAATAAAGAATGGCTGTGAAAACAACCTATGCATGTGAGGAATAGATACACTAAAGTTTACTGATATTTAATAGAAAATATTTTATTATGAACATTTTATATCCTTATTGGACATTTACCATTGATTTAAATTGCACATACCACTCAACCATGGTAATAAAAAAAGTCATTATTTCTGCTTTATATTTAATATTGAAATATTCTCAGTTGTTTTGGCTACATTAAACTACAGGGAATTTTTTGCCCAGTATATTGTACTTACATTCATGAGGGTATATTTAACATGCAAAGGATATAAAATACACATCCAAATATTGGAAGTCTGGTATACTTCACTGTGTTTTGGAATGAGATTTAATACGCATGCTTATACCAGAATCACACCAATGGTATGCAACTATTAAAAAGTCTGTTAGAATATGAACTCTATTTAGATTAAGATTCTTCTATTAAATTAGTTTTAGAGTAGATGACGCTAACAATCTAAAGACGCAAAGATAATGTGAGGGAAAATTACCATCTCTGAAACTCTTAAGAGAAATGTGGTACATAAATACTCGTAATATAACTGATAGGTACTTAGAATACCTACACAAGATCAAAATCAAACTTCCTGGTAAAAATATCTTTTTTTTTTTAAAGATGAAAGTAACCTGCAACTAAATGGTATAAGTGAAGTGGCAGCACAAATGTGCTGTCAGTTTATCCAGGCTCCTTATGTTAGGAAGAATTAATTAAAAATCTACAAATGAGGCCAGCCGAATGGCTCAGTTGGTTAAGAGCTCGCTCGCTCAAGAGTGCGAGCTCTGAGCAACAGCGGTTCGATTCCCCGCCCAAGCTGAGCTGCTGTTGAGCTGCCAACAGGTGGCAGAATGGCTCAGCTAAAAAAAAAAATTACAAATGAAAAGGAGAACTTTAAACCTATAGAAAAGCAAATAATATGACATTGGAATAGAAAAACACACAAAAAGGAATGATTAATAAATTTGTATTCAGTAAAACTCAAAATATGTTTGCATGCCCTGTAACTGGCAAAGGATTCCATATAAATCAAGGAAATGATCAAAGGGTATGAATGGGCAATTCACAGATGAGGATCCTTGCGTAGTCACTCACATGAAAAGATGTTTAATCTCACTAGTAATCAAAGAACTAGAATTACACATTAAAACCACATAAAGATACCATTTCACTGCCATCAGGTGGGTAAAACTCAAAATAAAAATAAAAAACCTGAAACTTCCACATGTCGCTGGGTCTGGAGCAATGGGCTCCCTGTCCTGATATCAGTAAATTCATCATACTTTGGAGAGTGGTTTGGCAACAACTAGTTTACTTGAAGGTGTTCATATACTAACCCAGGATCTGGGTATTACATTCTACAGGAATTGGCATGTGTACTCAAGGAGACATGTACAGAAAGTTCACTGACGTATTGCTTGTAATTGTAAAAACCAGGACCCCAACGTCCACTAGAAAATGGATAAATTGTGGTATATTTGTAGTATTTAGCTATTAAAATGAATTCGTGCAAAGTATGTGTATTAACTTGACTACATCTCAAAAACAAGTTAAAATGGCCAAGTGCTATGTGCTATGTGATAAGAGTTGGTAGTTTTAGAACATGCAAAAAAAGATTGATGTATACGCATATACTAAAAGTGTAAAAGCATGTATGAGACTTATAAACCAAAATCTGGATTGTTTACCTCTGGAGAGATAGGAGGAAAATGAGGTTTAGGTGTACACAGAGGAGGCTTTAATTGTATCTGTAATGTGTTACCTCATTAAAAAATATCAAATGTGACAAAGGGTTTATGAAAGCTGGGCGACGGTCATTCACACATTTTGATATGCTTGGTATTTAATAATAAAAACCAATATTTTAAAAAGAAAAAAAGTATGAGTTCATGTGAAAGACAAGGTGCAAAGGGCATCCATGTGAAAAGACAATGTCCAAAGTCTTGCAAAAAAATGAGATGGGTCCAACAGGCTGGGGCAGCCATGAAAGCTCTTTTAATCAAGCCAGGAAGTTAGGGCACCAGTGACAATTATTAGCATAATACAACAGAGCGGTTTCATATTTTAGAAAGGTAACCCTAGCAGCCGTGAGGCACAGTGGGAAGGCCAGATGGGTGAGGGGTGTTAGGAGAAGAGGCAAGGAGGCCAGTTAGGGACTAGGTGAGAGATAGTGAGGTAAGACAGGTAGAGGGGATGAGTTAAGGGATAATTATGGGAGAGAGAGGAAAAAAGGTTTAGGATGTTTGAGGCTAAGGAAAAACTTTAGCATGTCAAAGCAGAATTTTTTGCTTCGGTAACTGGATGTATAACTCACAGAGCTTGGCAGCATTAGAGTTTGAAGCCTATGAGCCTGATCCTGGCA
This sequence comes from Hipposideros armiger, assembly GCF_001890085.2. NCBI lineage: Eukaryota > Metazoa > Chordata > Mammalia > Chiroptera > Hipposideridae > Hipposideros > Hipposideros armiger. Next base: position 607,002 of record NW_017731716.1, read on the forward strand.
GAAATAGCCTTAACTTCGCCCAATTTTTAGTGGGGAAGCCGAGGAGACTGACTCCTCAGCTCAGCACGGCGCCTGGAGTCCTAAGGGCTATGAAGAAGCGGATTTGACTAGACCGTATGCTCCATGAGGGCAGGGGCTATTTCCATCACTCTGTACACAGTCCCTGGTACACCATATGGCAGAGGAAGCATGAACAAGGCGCTTGCTGCAGAGGGAACAAAGGATGCAACAATCCTGGCTGCCATGATGCCTCTCACCCCTGCTGCAGGTAACGGGTTCTGTGCAGGGACTGGAAAATAAAGAGGAATGAGCATATTTCCCCTAGATGGTCAGGGACACTTTCAAGAGACATAATTAAACTGTTTTTCTGTGATCACAGATTCTATTTAAAAGTGCTTGAGTAGATTTCTAGGGTTCAGAAGCACCCAGAATTAAAAAAAAAAATTAAATGCTGATCCAAGCCATCGTTCTTACTATAATTGCATGATTCCTGACTTTTCTCAGCTCCTTGAAGGAAGGGGGGAAATGAAATACACAACTTTCAACAAATCCTTAAAGAGGACTTCAAAATAATTTATCTAAGTTACTCAATTAGCAAGGTGACCCAAAAATATCCCATCTTGAATTTGAAGTATTTTTACTCTAGTTATGATTCTATTCACTCATATTAAAGCCTATATATTTATCACATTTATTGAAAAGTTCACATTGGCTTTTTTTCTGGCCAGAAGTTGCTTTATACTGTTCTTTAGATCATGTCTTCCCAGCCCAGCGATCCCATGCCTCCCCACTGACCCAGGTTCCTCCTTTGCCATCCGAATACATTAACAAAATTATCTATTTCTCTTTTTATAAGCTGAGCATCTCTGACCTCACATCGCTGGCTTGCATGTAACATGATTGCTTAAAATTACTCACAATGTTCCTATTTATCCATGTCCATGTCAAGGATAGGGAGAACACAGGACAACTTTTATTCACTTTGCCTACTGTTACTATCCCATCAGCTTTCCAGAAATTTCACTCCTTTCACCTTGGTAATATTGGGTTGTCAGAAAAGTCATGACACATTTTTGCAATGAAAAACATAAAAAAAATACATCATGACTTTTCCGACAACCCAATAGAATGACGGCATCAGTGTATCTTCTACAGCACAGCCAAGTAGCATTTACTTTAATTTTAAATGCATCATATCATTTCAACAGCACTTTTTAAAGCCCATAAGAAAAGGGGGGGCGGTGTTGGAAACTTGAATCATTGGATTTGCAAGAGCATAATATAAGGGATCAGTAATAAGGCAGCTGCAGAAACACTTATTTAATAAGCAGATTTGAAGCTACCATCAAAGTATCTATTCCCCCCTCCCCCCACATCTCTTCATTTAGGAATTGAAGAGCTTCATAAAGTCATTTTGAGCAGAATCTGCTTTCATCTAATCCCAAAACATCCTTTGAAATTTTAGCTCAGAAGCATTTAAATGATATATATGTATATTTTTTTCTCATATAAATCCAAATCTACCTGCTGCAATACTTCAAAACTACTCTTTGCTGCTTCCGCAGAGGAATCTTGAGCCTAAGAAGCTACCCCACAGTAAGACCTTTAGACCAACCAACAGATTAAAAGAGGATGGGTCCCCTTATCCTATTAAGAGGCCATGATGGAAAGAATCATGCCCCCAGAATTACTTCTGATGAGGTTTCAAGAGAAATGCCCAACTATTGTGTCATTCACTGGAGAAAATTATGGAAGTGGGAAGTACCACCAAGATACAAAATATCTGTTCTACTCTGGGCTTCCCGTCATCTTTGCCACATCATAGTGTTGGCAGTCCTGTGGCTGGAAGTACTGATACTACTCACTTATATTTTAACTCTATCTGCCATTTGAGAGTCCATGAATCCAAATCTCTTCTTTGCTTTTCTAAGAAAACTTACACTTTGCAAATTTTGGAAGTTATGATAGTTACAACAGCAATGTCATGATATTAAAACTTTTAAAATTGACCCCTTTACACTGAGGGTCTCCGTACAATGCAGGTCTCATTCCATACCTACATAAAAAGGTTTGGTGTCATTCGGTTTTTCCTTTGGTATTCAGTTTATTCCATTGGTTGAATTGGACACATGGCAACAAAAAAGAACTTTTAAAAAAAGAGCTTTTAAAGAACTGCTTTTCTCTGTGTACATATAAAATCTAGTTCCATTGACAAATCCCATCTTCTGTTACCATAGCAACATAAAGCACTGCAGAAAAGGACTTTTCATCACCCTGTCTGGGAGAAGGAATTGATTTGTTTCTCCAGGATGCCCAGAGGGCAAAAACATGTCTTTCTGATGTCAGATGAGATCAGGAATATTTCCAAATATGTTGTGTGGGGAGAAGGGAAGAATTAATAGGGTCATAGAAAGAGGTAGCCTTGCTTATGAGGTTCCACAAAAAACACTAATCAGCACTATCATTTCTGATTCCTGAAGGCAAAAATTATATTTGAGTACTTGTTCCAAGTGCAGCATTTTAAAAATGTTCATGATTCTGACTTTACGTTTTAAAGCCTCACTTCATTTCTGCTCAGGTTCCTTTAGTGATTTTTTTCAGTAATAACTTTATGTTAGGTTTTTTGTGGGGGTTTTTTAAATAGTCTCACCAGGAAAGCATGAAAGTTTTTCTCTCCCTTCCCTGAAGATAACCCTGAGAGAACTTTTCCAATTTGGAGTTACAAGTGCATCAACGTGATTAGGCTGGACTGTCTGAGGGCAGCGGGGGGAGGCTGCTGCTTTCTGGGCTGGAGAGGGAATGGCCTAACCTCAGTGGATGTTCACCTATGAGAAAGAAAAGATACAGGAAGACTATTTGAACACAGTGACCTGGAGATAGTACAGCCTCAGATGGGCATAGCTGTGTTCCAGTCCTGGTCCCACTTGGTACTTGGCACTGGAGTCCCACCACTGGGACTGTGATCTCATCTGACACCACAGAGAGGGCCCCGCCTTGCATGTGGGCCTGGGCAGGAGGAATGGAAGTGATAGCAGTGTGGACAGACCACCAGAGTCCATTGCCATGTTCCTAGACTATGTAAGTCCAAGGGTATTTGTATAATCATGGTTGAGCAGTGGTCCCTCATCAATAATTTGATGAGTGGTACATCTAATGACAATGACTATGATATAGAAAAATAAAGAAATGCATCTTGCATGCTGAGTGTTTTCATACCTGTATTGGTATAGAACTGTATTCTGACAATACCTTAATACCACGTGAAAAATTGGTTAAGAGCACAGTGGTTTGGCTGCCTGGGTTCAAAGCATGCAGTGGTATGCTAGAGCCACCTTCAAGCCACAGATATAAGAGTTCAGCAAATATCAATGAATGCATTCTAGGAGAACTGGTTGGCTATGTGGAATTTACAATAAAGAGTGTTATATGATTTCTTATTATTTGTAAATTGTGTAGTATACATAATTTATGTCAGTAAAATTTGTAACAGACTATAAATGTATATGCCTACATTTTTCCTCTTGGAGAGCTGGTTATTATTTATCAGTACATCACGGAAGCATATTTCCTTTACTTACTGGCATGTAATAGTTTCTCACAAATCACCTCCAGCAAATGATTCAAACTCTCCATGTCTCAGTTTCTCATCCATAAAATAGGAATAATAATAGTACCTACCTGAAAGAAGGTAAGTATTATACAGGATTTAATAAATCCTAAAGCAGTGATTAAAATAATAGTGCTTAAAACACAGTGAACACTATATAGGTGGTATTGTTATTATTACCATATTTCCCCATGTATAAGACACACCCTTTTTCGAAAAATTTGGGGTCTAAAAACTGGGTGTGTCTTATACAGTGGTTGTAGATTTTTTTTACTTGCATTTCCTGCAAGTGATGAGGAGATGTATGAATTTTATGATTAATAAAACTTGAGTACAATAGCTTTATGTAATTCATTTTTTTCAAATTTTGGGCCCCAAAATTAAGGTGCATCTTATACATGGGAGCGTCTTATACATGGGGAAATACAGTAATTAGTTGCCATGAGATAGAATCTGCTCAAAACAAACACACATGAAATCTGTCCCTCATCCCAGAGGACTGACAGTCTAAGCCAGGGAAACTCATGCACATTAAGAGCTATTGTGAACTAACCTCCAAAATTTAAAAATAAGACTATCTGAGAATTAAACTGTGGGAAAAAACAACATGAAATAAATGAGATTTGTTATCTAAAGAAGTCATCCTAAGGAGAAAGTATCCAGTGCAACAATAGAGTTTAGAATTCTAACCAGTCATGACTGACAATGAGAGAATCTGGATTGAACTACTGAAATCAATCAACCTGAGTAAATGTTAATAGAAGGGAAAGTTCTGCAGAATCCTTTATAAAAAAGAGTCAAAATTAAGACAGTAGAGTATTGGCATAAGAATAGACATATATATTGATGGAACAGAATTGAGTCCAAAAATGGACACATATTTATATGGTCAACCAATTTCTAACAAAGGTGTTAAGGTAACTCAAAGGGGAAAGGATAGTTTTTTCAACAAATAGTGCTGGAAGAAATGGAGATCCATATGGGAAAAAATGAACCTCAACACTTACCTCTCGTTTATAAACATCTCAAGTAACTAGAGAGCTAACTGTAAGAGCTAAAACTAAAAATTGATAGAAATAACATGAGAAAATCTTTATGACCTTTGAAAGACAATGGTTTCTTAGAGAAGAAACAAAAAGCATGAGCCATAAAAGAAAAAAAGTTGATAAATTGGACTTCAATATTAAAACTACTTCTCTTTCAAAGACACCATGAGAAAAACAAAAAAGCAAGCCATAGCTTGGTAAAGAAAATTCACAAAGGGCTTGTACCCAGAATATATTTTAAAATGCTGACAATTTCATAGTAAGAAGACAATCCAACTTCAAATATGGCTATAAGACTTTAATATTGTCAAAGACATCTAAGATTTAAAAGACTGAAAATACCAAATGCTGCTAAGGATATAGAGCACATACATTGCTGATGGGAATGTAAAACAATAAGTCACTTTGGAAAGTTGTTTAGCACTTTTTTACAAAGTTAAATGTACACCTACTATATGACCAAGCAATTCCACTCCTGGATATTTACCCAAGAGAAATAAAAGGATATGTTTAAATCAAGACATATAGTAAATGCTTGTAGCAGCTTTATTCATAATAGCCAAAAACTGGAAATACCTTAAATGTCCATCAACAGATAAATGGATAAATTATTATATATTCATACAATGAAATTGTTCTCAGCAATAAAAAGGAAAGAACTACTAACACATTCAACACCATGAATGAATCTCAAAAATATTATAGGGCATGAAAGAATCCCGGAGCATTCAGTAGACTACTCATGTCACTAATATCTTCATCATAGAAAGTTGAAATCCAAGAGCTACTGTCTATCGTTGACCCAACAAATAAAGGTATAAAAGTATAACTTAAAGCTACAAAGATAGATGTTAAGGGAATTAAAAATAATGAAATAACCCTTTGGGGAGGAAAAGGGAAGGGATGTAAGAAAGGTATGTGTAAGTTCCAAAGCTACAACCTTATGTACAAGTATCTTTAAAGAAATTCAATCATGTCTGAAGTAAATAAGTCAAGAAATAGCAATTAATCATAATGTTTCAAGATGTGGAGGTAAGCACCCGAAAGAACAGCCATAAGAATTAAAAGCGTTCCTTTGGAAAGTGGATTGGGGGTCGGAAAGGGTGGGGCAGGGGAAGTTTCTCATTATAAGACCTTCTGTAATTTTTTATTTGTGTGTCAATATTGCTTTGACACAAGTATAAAAATTAAGACACAAAATAAAGAGAAATGAAAATTTATTAACTCGGGCAAAAAAAAGACCATGTCAGGTGGCTCAGGAGTCTTCCACAGGAAGGATGTAGGAAGGGATGTCTGATGACTACATGTATCAGATTGATCAACCCCCAGATGTTCTCATTGAGTATAATTGTTACTGATAAAAGAGTTTGATCAGCATTGCTATTCTTACAACCCATTCTTTGAAAAAGGAGAAATACTGCCTGAAGACTGTAACACAACAATTTGTTAATGAAAAGTTTCACTAATAAGGGGTCTATCTGAAACTCAGCTTTCTGAAGCTATTCATCTCTTTTCTACTCTTTAAGCAAGGAGCATGACTCAAGCACTGAGGGTTATATTTGGCAGGCGCCCCATTAATTTAGGATAATTAAATATGCCAGTCATGTGTTTCAGTAAGGTCTGACTAAATACTTTAGAGAAGTCATTAGTGAATCCATCTGGTCTACTGACTTTGCCAGATGGCAAAATGTTACTACCTCTCTCTGTTCTGCTCTTGGAATATTCTACCTCAGTTGTAGACTAGAATGCAGTTATTTTCAGGGCAAGTCTTAATTTCCTAGTTTACATTATTGAGGGATCTGAAAGGCGAAATCCAAGCCTAACAGTTGTGTTACACCATGCCAACTGAGCCACAAGGTTTCAAGACCTGTTGTTGCTCTACTGTTCAATTCAAAGTGATTTCATCATTTCCATTTCCTCAGAATGTTCGACATAAGACATTTCAGATGGTGCTACATTTGTGGCTAGACAGTCAGAAACACAGGGAGAGGTAACCATCTATATTTCACACCCATGAGATTATAATACTCCAAGACGAGGAGAACCCTGACCCTGGAAGCACCTCCTCCATGTGGATGGTCACCTAAATGGAAAAGCAACCAGTTTTTATTTTTTTAAGTTACAGAGTTGCGCAGCTTTGTGGGAGTGCCTTAAAATGACAGTCTTAAAGTTGTTTTGGTTCTTTGACCATGCAGAGTTAACCTTTGACTTACCAATTCCCTATCCATCTGAGTCAAAATGCAAGATATTCGCCGAAGCACGGTCGACCGCAACTTGAATACAATCACTTCACCAGTTGGTGTCTAAGGTAAATGATAACTGGGACCTTGGAGCTGCAAAAAGCGGGTCTGGGAAGGATGGCTCAATGAAGGTATGAGGCAAAGGCAGAACCTAGAAAAAAGCCTAACATTTTATTATCACTCTCAACCTCCAACCCCTTAAGTATATTCTAAGGCTAAGCATTAAGTTGAGCTGAAGCCACACTCTCCTAATAAAGGTCAAATTTGCATATCTAATGAACTGACTTAGTGGACCATGATCAGACTGTGATTGACTGATGAAACTGTTTCTTCCATTGTCACCGCTTGAGCACCTGGGAACTAGGAGTAACACACTACAGCAACTCTTGCACTGAGAGCTTTGGTTTTTATTTTGCTCTTGGTTACTAGCACCTCCCCTTCCCTTCGTTTGTATTGTATTCCTCTCCCTTCCCTTCTTTCCTACCCTTTCAAGGTTTTCTCTGTCTTAACACTGGGGTACTATATTTTATCCAGTATTTCTATGTGTTTGGAGGGGGGGTAGGAAGGGTGGGAAGGTATGTGTCTGTGTCACCTCAATCCTAAATGTTGCCAGAACTGGAAGTTCATGCTTACCTCTTGCCCACCACCCTCAATTCTAAACAGCTGGGATTCTATCATTCTGGAACTACCACTGTGACCTTGGCATAAATGACTAATTAAAACCTTAAGATTCCATATGTGTAAAAGCAGCTATGTTTTCACTGAGTAGAGATGGTTGCACAGTGATTCTCCCCTCCCCCTCCCTGTCCCCAGCCACTATTTCTTATCACTGCAGACAGTTTCCATGCAATTCTGGGGAACAGCTGGAAAGATCAAAATGGGGTTCAGGATCATCCATCTTCATCATCTGTGTCCTATAGTAAAGCTTGATTCTGTGATCCCAGAGGCCCAGGCAGAAAAGGCCAGGATGAGCAAACTGGTGCTTTTTCATGTGGATCTGAATTAAGGTGAGGAAGGGGTGATTTCCATAAGAAAGTGCTGAGCAAGTGCTTAGCACCTCTGCCCTTAGGAGAACAGCTGCTAAGGGTACTATCAAACCTGGCTCTCAAGCAAGAACTAGTTGCAGCTTGGACTCAGCGGTGCCAGAAGAGAACACCCTCCCAATGACTGGGCTCTCAAAATACATCCAACCTCCCAAATGTCTCTCTCCTTTTTTTATACATTTTTATTGGGGAATTGGGGGAGGGGAACAGACAAGTTGTTGTCCTTTTGTTCTTTGGTCTAGTTATGGAGGACTTCGCTTCACTGGCCCATGTAGGTATTATCATTGAGCTCTTCCCAGGTTAGGGAGTCACTCGCCAGCCATTGGACAGCTGCTCACAGTGGCTCACAGCAGCTCATGGCAGCTGCCATCCAGCCTCACTGCAGCCTACGCCGTCGCGGTGACTCACAGCAGCCCAGCTCCAGGTCGAGCTGTTGTTCACCATCTTAGCTGTAAAGGGCGCAGCATCACTGGCTCTAATGTGGGATCTGAACTGGGGTCCTGCTGCTCAGAGCTGGAGTCCCAAGCCAACTCTTAACCAATGCGCCACTCCGCCTGCCCCCAAATGTCTCTTGAGCTGTCCCTTCCTTTGCAGTTTTTTGACTGCTTGATCTATCTACCACAGAAAGAAGTGCCAATATCTCCCATTGATTGCAGATGCATCCGTTTCTCCAAGTGGTTCTGCTGAGTTCTGCTTTACCTGTTTTTAGACTAGGTTATTGGGTACATATAAGTTTAGAACTTCTTATTTTCCTGGTAAATAACTTTACCATCATGTACTTACTCTCTTTATCTCTAGTATTTGACCATGTTTTGAATTCCATTTAATGAGATATTCATTGAGTTATATCAACTTCCTTTTGGCTAGAATTTGTCCGGTGTATCTTTCTTATATTTTTACATTCCACCTTTCTGTGTTCTTAACCTTTAGAAGTGTCTCTTGCAAAACGATATAGCTGGATTTTTTTAATCTCAAGTGAAAAATCTGTATCTATTCACCAGAGAGTTCAGTCTATTTGTATTTAGTGTAATCATGAACTGTTTGGATTTATTTTACCACTCATTTTATGCATTATTTATCCTGTTTGTTCTTTTCTAGTTCTTCTTCCCTTTTAAAAATCTTTTTTTTTCTCATTCTAGTTTTCCATTCTGCTAGTTTATAAGTTGTTGGTTCTTTTTCTATTCTTCTAGTGATTGCTCTAGACACATTAATATGCATTCTTACAAAAATCTCAAGTTAAGAATTTTCTGTATCTTCCTCCTTAGCTATGTAAGAACTTGAAATCACTTGAACTCATATCTTTCCTGGATCGCACTATAATGCTACCATTACTTTAGTTGGTTTTTTCAACATGCAAATTAGACTTTATTATTGATTCATATAGTCAGTGTTTAGATTAGTTATCTACACATTCACCAATTACTCTGCTTACATTTCTCTTGCCTCTCAGATATTTCATCTGGGATTAATTTCCTGTCACCTGAAGTATTGGGTTGTTGGAAAAGTCATGATATATTTTGTCTGTTTTTCAAAGGTCATTTATTTATATAAAAAACAAAGATCAATCAATGATACATTGCCCATTTTGTTTGATAACCTTTTTCCATCTTTCAGTGAGCTTCATAATTCCTCGTTCATAGAAGAACCTGTCTTTATTTGTGAAAAACTGAACAAGGTGCTGATTTACAGCCTCATCTGAATTGAACATTATATCATGCAAGGAGTTTTGAAGAGAGTGAAACAAGTGGAAGTCTGACGGCGCAAGGTCAGGCGAGCATGGTGGGTGTGGCAACACATCCCATCCAAGCTCCAATAATTTTTTCTTGGTTTTTTTTTTTTTTTTTTTAGCTGAGCCATCCTGCTACCTGATGGCAGCTCAGCGGCTGCTCAGCTCGGGCTGGACTCGAACCGCTGTTGCTCAGAGCTCAAACTCTTGAGCGAGCTCTTAACCAACTGAGCCACTCGGCCGGCCCTCCAATAATTTTTGACAGGTGATCAAACGTGTGTGGTCTCGCGTTGTCGCAATGGAACACAACTCCTTTACAATTAACAAGCTCTGGACATTTCTGGATGATGAATGTGTTCAAACTGTCCAATTGCCAACAGTACACATTTAAATTGATTGTTTGGTTCCTTGGTAGGAGCTCAAAAAATATGACACCTTTAAAATCCCACCACACTGAGAGCATAACCTTCCTCTGATGAAAGTCTGCTTTCAATGTTGTTTGAGGTGAATCATCACATTGGGACCAAGACTTACACCACATTGTTGTAAACAGTCCACTGCTCATCACCAGTTATCAGTTGCTTCAAAACAGGATCATTTTCCTCACATTTAATAAGCATGTTGCAGATGTTTATATGCGCCATCAAATGAACTTCTTTGAGTTCATGTGGAACCCAAAGATTAAGCTTGCTTACATATCCCAGCTTCTTCAGGTGGTCGTGAACACTTGAATGATAGATGTTCAATGTTTCTGCAATCTCTCGTGTTGTGTAACGTGGATTTGACTCAATCAATGCCTTTATTTTGTCATCATCAACCTCGATGGGCCTCCCTGACCAAGGATCATCAATGAGATCAAAATCACCAGCACGGAATTTCGTGAACCATCATTGGCACTGACGTTCTTGTAGAGCATTGTCACCGTAAACTTTATGCAACTTTTCACAAGCTTGATGTGCATTCTTCCCTTTATGGAAGTAAAAAAGTAAAATATGGCAAAACTGCACAGTTTGGTCTTCCATCTTCAACTTGTTATAAAATCTCCAAAATTTAACCAAATCACTCAATTTTTGTTTTAGAATGAAGCTAGAACTGTCTGTTGTCAAACGACATAGATGTGAATGACTCTAGTACCTCCAAAAATGAACTAGTGCCATCTGTCGCAAACATGCATCATGACTTTTCCGACAACCCAATCTATCCGTTACATTCTTTCAGTGGAGGTCTGAAAAAATTCTTATTTCCCTTTTGTTCCTGTTCTTGAAAGAGTTTCACCAGATAAAAAATTCTAATAGTCCTCCTCACACTATCCTCCAAATTCTTAAATCTCTCTGTCTCAGGAAACTTATTCAGATATAGCTTCCGTTTCACTGTCGTTCTTCAAGTGTGTTTAATCTACTGTTTATTTTGAAACTCTAATTGGTTCTTTTTCCACCTTGTGATCATGAATTTTCAAGGAAATTTTATTTCCCTCTTCCTCACTAACCCCTTATGCAAGGGAGTTGTTTTGTCTTTCCTAGTTCACTATTACAATGTGGGTGAAGGTTTTGGGGGTTCTAACTATACCAGCATCTACCATTAGATGCCCTGTTTTGTCTCCTGTCACCTACATTCCATGAAGCCATCCACATGGAAGCTCAAGAGCCCAGAATTTAGCATGTGCCCCAGAGTAAAGACAATCTTCATTATGACTAATCTTTCTAGGTTTCAACCTCCACTTCATCTTTGGCCTCTAATATTCCTTGACTTACCAGCTCGGAAATGAATTTTAAAATATATTTTAAACGTTTTAATCAGCATTTTTAATTGTCCTCTGGGGGAGGGTGGTTCAGGTTATCTGACCTTGCACACTACTGAAAACATGAAGTTTGTCCCTTCTTTTGCAATCCCACTACTATTGCTGTGGCTTAGGCTCCTTCCTAATGTTTAGAAATCATTTTTATAATCCTTATCATTTTATAATCCTTATAATACATTTATCACAGCTGACCTAGAATCATAATCAGGCCTGTTTTGAACATGTATCTCTCATGTTGTGAGCTTTACAAGAACAAATAGTCTGACTTATTATTTCACAATGCCACCACCCACCACGCACACAGAAGCACACACATACACTTACACATGCACACTCACCTACTCACACACACTCATCCACCTACCCTCACACTCACAGGCTTACATGCTCTCATCCACACACACACTGCATAGCACTGCACCTTGCACAGGAAACACTCAATCCTGTGGTTGAATCAAATTTCATTTTCATATCTTTTATTTCTGATGCCTAACTTATATCTAGATCATTGTTTTTGAGAACTCTGTGATCTGGATTTGGCCATCATCTGGAATCTCGTGCTGAGTACATTTTGTAATTTCATTGGTTTCTGCTCCTGATCCGTGACCCTGGTTGGAGAGAGTATGTGCAATGGATACGAATTCTGACTTTGGAGTCCTATAGACCTGCATTTGGTTTAAATCTCATCTCTACCATCTACTGACTGTAGGAAGATCAAAAGTTATGTCGCTGGGCCTCAATTTTCTCACCTGCCAAATGGGGTAAATATAAACACTTAGCACAGGATCTGGGACATAGTGAGCACTCGATAAATAGTAGCTATAAGTGATAAGGTCCTTCGGTATGACAACTAAAATTACTCATTACCAAGAGAACTAAATTTAAAAGCACAAATACCAAATAATTTACTTATTTTGATTTTTAGATGTGGAAAAAATAAAAACTGAAATAATTGTCTTTCTCTCATTCTTTCTCTTCCTGGGATCATGAGTTCTAATCCTACCAGTATTTTTAAAGGATGTTAGCTACTAGAGGGCAGGGGTTTTAGTCTGTTTGGTTTTATTTTCATCAAAGTCACTGAAACAGCACAGTGCATGGCATCTAATGGATGCTTTATAAATACTGGTTGAATGAGTAAATAAGTAGACACACATATAGCTTCCAATATTTGAATAAGAGTAAGATGGATGAAGGACATAGGAACCCTTCATGCATATAATTCCTGTCACAAACTCTGCAGACAAGGAAGATCATAAACCATGCCATTTGTACTCAATATTGATAGTTCCTCCAAAATATTTACTCAAAATTATCCAGAAGTTCAAAATCCAATTTTGAGAAGTACCATTCTAAGAATGATGGCATAATATTTTAATTCATAGGGCTTCACACTTTTCTAAGTAAATTAGGTACAAAAAAATAACCATGTTTGTGATATGGTTTTAAAAACTGCATATTAGATCCCTCACAATAGTTTATAGAGCAACAATGTTAAACAGAAATAAAAAAGAGTCTTCAAAGGCCAAGAGCATTGCAAACAAGCCTAGTTCAAGGTCACTGATTTTCTTTTGTGTTTTACTTCAGCACAAATGGTTTCATGGGGGGAAAGGGCTTCATCTATATTCGATTATTCCACACAAAAAAAGACAAGCATGCCTTCCTTAGAGCGGAGTCATGGAGTCAGGTCCTCTTCCATCCTGACATCACAGCGAGGAGTCAAGCATGAATGAATTCCCAGTATTTAAAATCAGTATTCCTCTGGTGATGAGAATTCATGTAAGTAGCACTTTAGTGCCCAGGCTGACCTAGCCCACTTGCATTACCTCATATTCTCAGACCTGTCATAGAAAATAATTTCTAACTCTAAAGAGAAACTCTCAGAGAACTCCAGGGCTAAGTAAATTGAAGGAAATAGAGTACATGAAGGATAACTGTATTCCAGACCTTAACCCTTACTGCAATGGGAGTCCTTTGTTTGCCAGCTCCAGTTCCAGAAGCTTTGCACATGTGATTAAATTGAATCCCTAAGAGGGGTCTCGCTGGGCTGGAGCTGCGGACCCTACACATCTCTCATGTAAAGGTAAGTAACAACTTCTTCCTTCCTTCTTGTCCCCCATGTCTGTTTTCAATCCACTGTGGATAAAAAACAAACAAACAAAAAATCTGCTTGGGGACCAAAAATATTGTACTCTGTCCAGAATGGTGGTTCACCCATCCACCAATTCAAATAGCTAATAATCCAGGGGCTGGAGTGAGAGCGCAAGGGATGAATGTCTGTGGCAAGAGCCAACAGGCCCATGAGAGAAGTTACCATCTCAGAGGGCAAAGGTATGTCCTTGAGCCTGTCTCTAAATCAATTCATGCTAGCTTTAAGAAAAACAATGAAAGCACCCATGTGGTGGGGTTTCTGAAGACTGTGATTATTTTGGGATACATTTGACGATAAAAAATGTTCATATTTTTAAAACAAGTACTCCCCAAAAAATCTGGCTAAAGTGTACTTCTTAATTCAAGCTTTGTTTTGATGGAATAGTGGGTGACATCTTTAACACCCAAGTAATGAACTATTTGGTTCTTCTAGGAAGCTGTTTGATCCTTCTTCAAATATGAATTTAAAAAAAAAAGGCATACAGTAGTTAAGCATTTAAGTTCCCAGAATTTCCCAGTTACCGGCAGAGCTAATAAAACTCAGGCTTCTGACCTCTAGATAGCTCAGCTGCTGGCCTAAAAAAAAAGGGTTGGATTTCAAGTGAGCAACATGTTCTCTGGAGAAAGGTACCATATAAATAACCAGATGTGAGCAAGGGTTCTGAGGCAGTAACAGGAACAACCATTGTTACTGTTAATCCTCAGCATACCCTTGGAAGAAAGTTATTATTAGCCTCACTTTACAGGTGGGGAAACAGGCTCAGAATGTCTAAGCTCAGTCCATAGATGCAAGTTATCTAAACATGACTAATATAAACTTGCAAAGAATAAAGAGAAGTCTTGCTTTGGGCTAATGTAGGGCAGAATTTTGACCTCCAAAGGAAAGAAACAATTAATTAATTAATTAATTAATTCCCTAATATGTGCCAGTTGGTTTGCTAGGCGTTTTAACATTCACTGTTCTTTTATATAATTTCTACTGAGGATCAGAGAGCTCTGTTGAATAAGAATTTGAGCAAAGGTTCAAACTGAAGTTTGCTTAATTCTAAAAATTTAGAGCTAATTACATTATACTAGGGGTCAGCAAACTTTTTTTGTAAACGGTCAGATAGTAAATATTTTAGTCTTTGAAGGACACAGAATCTCTGTTGCAACTGCTTGAGTCTGCCATAGTAGTATGAAAGTAGCCATGGACAATACATAAACGCGTGAACACATCTGTGTTCCAGTAAAACTTTATTTATGGACACTGAAATTTGAAAATCATACAATTTTCATGTGTCACAAAATATTAGTCTCCTTAGTATTTTTTCATTTAAAATGAACTTTAAAATATAAAGCCATTCTTGTCTCATGGGTCAAACAAAAACATGCAGTTAACTGGACTTGGCCGGTGGGCTATTGTTGGTCTACCTGCGTTGTACCATCCTTCTTTTAGTATCTACAAGATGCCAACAGCCAATTAAGAAGTCTTCTTAAAAATCTAACGTGTCAAAGGGTTATTTTACTTAGCACTAAATCCGTGATTTTGACATTGAGCACATGGCGTACCAAAGAAAATAACTTTTTTCTTTTTATTATAAAATATTTCAAACATATAAATACAAATATAAATATAAAGTATATATATATATATATATATATATATATATATGGCATAAGGAAAATGAAATGAACACCCATAAGCTCATTACTGAGTTTAAGAAACACATTACCAAAAAATGATGCTCTGGCATTCTGGCATGCCCCTCCCCAGTCAGCTGCTCAGAGGGTACATTAGTGAATCATAGATATGACTGATTGAGAAAGTCAAGTGCTATGAATATACATCATCAGTCTTCTTTTCAAGTCAGAAAAATAATTCTATTAGTGCTATTGAAACTGTACATTTATCTAAATAGAATCACTCAGGTCCTTTGTCTTACTTTATTAAAAAAATTACCTCTATAAATTAATGTTAAAACAGACATCTCATTAATAAATCCAGAAAAACATATCAGTATAACAATGCTGCATTAATTCATACTAGTGGCTTTAAAATTCACTGCAAATCACTGATTGACTTATGAATGAAAAATGTACTTAGAAATAAAAAGTATGAGAATATAATAGGTATGTATATCTTATAACTTAATAAAATATGTCGGGATAAAGCTGAAACTTCAAGTTTCTTTCTAGAACTTGTTTACTGGTGTTAAAAGGCACAAAGTCGACATTACCCAGTGACAGCACCAGTGAGGTGACATGACTCTAAGGCAGTTAACCTATCTCTATGGGTACACCCTGTAGCTCTTCCTTTCTTCCCCAAATTTCTTTCCTTCTAAGGTTCTAAAATAGGATCTTTACTCCAACATGTATTATGTAGTCTATCTAAAATATTATTCATTCCTGGCTCTCTCTAAATCAACCTCTTTCTCCAGTGTTCCAGGAAGATTCAAGTACAATTATTTTGAGCACCCACTAGATGGAGGGAGGTTAGAAGTGAGTGCAGGTATAAAGTGAGCTAGATGCAGGGCCTGCCTTTAAGGCATTTATAATCCAGCGAGGAAGACAGGAATATAAACAACTGTATAAGATAGGGTAGGTTATGCCACAGGAAACAAAAACCCTACAGTTTCAGTGGCTTATGGCCATTATGAGTCAGCAGAGGGGCTTTCCCAGGGACCCAGGCCGGTAGAGGGGTTACTATCTTGAACATACCAGAGGAAACAAAACATAGTGAAGTATGCACTGGCTTTTAAAGTTTAAACAACATGTGTTACTTCTAGCACTCATACTTCATTAGCTAATGCACACCACACGGCCACACTGAACTCTAAGTGGGTGGGAAGGTACAACCCCATCACATGCCAGGAAGGAAAGAGCACGAGCATATCTGTGAATAAACTTAATGACAACACAAGAACCAATTACTGTATAATAAAAGAAAAAATAACCAAGGTGCTGATGGTGCTGGAGAATAAAAGGATGATAAACTGACTGGTACACAGGGGTCTTCAAGACCAGGGGCAACTGAGCTGGACCTAGAAGGACTGTACCAGGTGAAGGTTGTGGAGTAGGAAGACAACTAGGCTGAGGAACGAGGTAAGCAAAGGTGCTGAGGCCTGTACCCGCAGGGGACGTCCCGAGTGTCCAGAAGTATGCCGGAAGTCCAGAAGGAATGTAGGACAAAGGGGAAACTGAATGGTCAAAATCATGCTGGGCGTAAACTCTACACCGACGAATTCCAATTCAGACAGCAGGAGGCCACTGAAAAAATGTTTTTGCACATTAATAACAGCTCAATAATTGCTTTGAGTGATGTTATCTACATTTAACCCTCACACCAACCCTTACAAGGTGTAGTGTTGATATACCCACTATAAATATAAGGAAATTGAGGCCTAGGTCACAGAGCAGGGAAGAAGGGACCTTGAATTCAAATCTTATGCTATATTCACTAAATCGCATTACCAAAAGTGACTCAAATTGGTTTGTTATTCATTCATTCATTCATTCATTCATTCAACAAATGTATACTGAATACCACTGTGGTATGTGCTGGGTATATAGTGATGAATAAGATAATCTGTAATCTCAGGTGGTTTCAAGTATCCTTAAGGCGATAGACAAGCAAGCAAATACAATGAGGTTTGGGATGCGTGTATCGAAGAATAAGCATAGGAGAATACAGAAGCGAGAGAGGAGACTCTGGGGCCTTTCAGAAAGCTATTAGGATATGGAGAGTTGCTGTTCAACAGGTACAAAGTTTCAGTTATGCCAGATGAATAAGTTCTAGAGATGTTCTGCTGTACAACATTGTGCCTATAGTTAACTGTATAATGTATTGTACACTAAAAAATTGTGAAGGGAGTAGATCTCATGTTACATGTTCTTACCACAATGTTCTCAAAAGAAAGCTATTAGGAAGCCACTGACCCAGGGCAGTGTTAGGAGGGATGCAAAGGAGAGGATGAATAGGGAGGTCAACCAAGAAGACAGGATCATCCAACTGACAGGATAGTGAGAGGAGTGGATGGGACAGGGGAATAGCTCCCAGGTGAGACTGAAAAGGAACTGAGAAAAGGAAGCCAGTGGGGAGATAAGATGAACTACAGGCTCAGTAAGGGCAGGGACCACGCCCCTTGTGTTCACAGTGCCTGAATCACAGTAGGGTCTGATGAGTAACTGTTCAATTAATGCATAGTTCCATCTTGGATATGTTGAGTTTTAGGCAGCTTCAGATGTCTTGTGTTGGGTTGTAAATTATAGTCTGGTGCCTGGAGAGAGGTTAAGCTGAAGACATGCATTGTCTTCATGCTCACTGGCCTCACCTTCCTGGTTTTATCACTCACAGTGCCCTCAGCGTTCCTGGGTTTGCTTCTCTCCTTCGTGGTAAGATATCCTCCTAAGTTATTCCATAGCAAATACTCTCCTCCTGATGGTAGGAGACCCTAGGGCACTGTTCTTTCAACCCACATCCTTTCACCACACACTGAGGCTTCCTAGCTCCAGAGCAGGTCCTTTCTCATTACTCTAGGAAGATCAGGATATGTTGTGAAATGACAATGGTATATTTTTTCCTCAAATAATGAACATGTATGGATTGATCAATTCTTATTAACTCAGGATTATTATTACTACCTCGTATGTTATGAGCTTGTGTTAACTGAAATAGTGGATTTGATACAACTAGTATGCTAAGTTTTAAACAATGCTTAGAGAAAGTATTTTATTATATGTTAACAAAATCTGCATAAAATAATTTTTATGAAAAGGGATTTATCATCCATTTCAAATCCCAGCAAGACATTTTTACCTCACATAATAAAGGAAACTAACATAAACAATATTGAGTACTTCTTTGGGGAACAAACTGATGATGCTTTACACCTGATTAAATTCATAGAGATTAAGTTCTAATATGCACAGAAAGATTACACAGAATCAGTATAAATAATTTTAAATATTTGACATAGCATTTGAATTTTACCATCAAAGAATACTATTAGATTTCAAAATTCTAAAGTTGTACAGTTTAGAAACAATCATTTCTTGGGATATGGCAAAGCACTGCCACTTACGTGAAGTGAAGAAGGCTGTGGGTAGAAAGGTGTGGACCCTCCTGGGGTTTCACCGGGGTGGGCCAGGAGCTGGGCAGACATGGCTGCAGAGGCCCATGGTGCATGTGTGTCTGTGTGTGTGTGTGGGGGGGAGGATATGGGGGATAAACGGGTAGACAGGCAAAGGATAGAAAACCCAGGTTTCCTGGGAGGTGTGGTCCGGCAGGAAGCTGGGCCTGGGGGGAGAGGTGAAGACCAGCCAGGCATCGTGTTCTAGAATCAAGGCCGGCAGACAGGGCTGAGGAAGAGTGCGCAGTGCTTGCGGAGCAAGGCCCCAGGCACGAGACAAGCACAGGAGCAAGGCCCTGGTACGGGGGGCGGCAACTAATGAGAGCATGACAAAACCCCCGTTCTCCAGAGACCCTGGAAAGCCTTAAGGGAACTTAAAAATGGAACAACCTCAATTCACACGCGTAGAAATGGGGAACAATGTAGAAGCCCATAGGCAGGGGGCTCGGAGAGCCAAGGAAAGGACTACTACTGCCTCCATGAGGGTTGTATCTGGAGTTAAGCCAGGACATCCTCTCTGCAGGTAAAGAAGGCAATGAATGCACGTAGATATGGGCTGTGGCATGGGGACTGCAGGGGCAGGTGGGAAGAAGGCTGACAGGAATTCCCAGAAGAGTGGTTTCTAGATTATTGAGGTTAAAGTTAACTCAATTTAGAAGTGAACACAAGGTATTCTTTTAAACTGAAATCTAAAAATTAATGTTAATGGCAAAGATTACTCATTTATTACACTGATTCACACAGAATTTTCATGACATATAAAGTCTAATATTAGGCCAACTTTCTTCTTCACTGGATTTCTCCCAAAGCTGCATTTTCTTTAATTAATTAAATAGAATCATTTGCAAAGAAAAAAGAAAACAATAAGAGTCCTACATAATTATCAAACAGAATTTTTTTCACTCACTTGGGTTTTATCTGAATTGTTAATTTAAGTAGGGAAAAAAAAAAAAAAGCCTGTTCTTTCTTACCTAGGCAGTGTCCAGGGAGTAGACAAACCTATCAGAAAACCAAAGAGTTCTCAAAAGCTACACATTTTCAGAACTAGCTAAATATTAAATCCTGACAGGCAAAAATAATTGAAAATATAAAAATACATTACCCTTAAAATGGCTTTTGCAAATTATACCAAAAATAAGTGAGAAGGAAATAACAAAGATAAGAGCAGAAATCAATGAAATAGAAAACTGAAAAATGATACAGAAAATTACCAGTGCCAAGAGTTGTTTCTTTGAAAAGATTAATGAAAATGATAAGCTACCAGAAATACTGACTTTGAGAGACAACATAAATTATCAATATTAAGAAAAAAAGAGTGGATATCACTGCAGATCCTACAGACTAAAAAATAATAATAAGGGACTATTAAAAACAATATTATGCCAATAAATTTAATAACAAATGAAATGGATAAATTTCTTGAAAGACACAAATTACCATAATCCCCAGAGAGAGAGAGAGAGAGAGAGAGAGAGAGAGAGAGAGAGAGGGAGGGAGAGAGAGAGGGAGAGAGAGAAAGACAAAGGCAGAGACAGAGAAATCTGGATAGCCCTTTTTATACTAAATTGAATTCATAATCAAAAACTTTACTACAAAGAAAACTAAGCCCAGATGGCTTCATTGGTGAACTGTAACCAACACTGACCAATTCAACGAGATCCCAATCAAAATTCCAATGGGCTATTTTATAAAATTAACAAGCTGATTCGAACTTTTATATGGAAATGTAAAGATAATAGAGTAGCCAAAACTATCTTGAGATAATGCCAGTCATACACAAACTCATGGGGAAAATGGAGGAGGAAATGTTTCCCAACTTATTTTATAAGGCCAGCACAACTGACACCCAAACTCCACAAACGCAATCTAAGACAATAGAATTATAAATTAATATCCCTTATGAACATAGATGCAAAAAATTCCTAACAAAAAATTAGCAAGTTGAATCCAGAAATGTATAACGGAGTAGATTTGTCTCAAAAATGCAACATTAACACTTAAAAATCAGTGTAAATCTCCATAACAGAATAAAGCAGAAAACCCATATAATCACAATAGATGCAGAAAAAGGATTTAACAAAATTTAACACCATTCATGATTTAAAAAAACAAACAAACTCTCAGCAAGTTAAGGATAGAATGGACATTCCCAGCCTGATAAAAGGCTATGACACACCTGTAGCTAAAATGTTTAACGTTGAAATGCTGAATGCATTCCTTTAAGATGAAGAACAAGACAAGGATGTGTTCCATCACTTCTATTCATTTTTTGGACTGGAGGTCCTATCAGTGCAATAAGAATAAAGAAATAAAAGACATAAAGGTTGGAAAAGAAGTAAAACTGTCTCCATTCACAAAAGATATTTTTATTTATGGAGAAAATCCTACAGACTAAGACTATCCAATGTATATACAGAGGGTACCGAAAAAAATGTGTACATGTTTTAAGAAAAGAAAACTGTATTAAAATTGTAATACTCAATATATACTGATAACAAAAGATGAGTACAAGTCAGGTTTGACTTCTGCAATTACAAGAGGTGCTCAAAGTGGTTACCATCAGCATCCACACACTTCTGATTACGGCAACGTTGACCAAAGTGTCCACTTGTATACATTTTTTGGCACCCTGGTGTGTGTGTGTGTGTGTGTGTGTGTGTGTGTGTGTGTGTCTGTGCATATCATAAGCAGAAAAATTAAGACTTTACTATTCATATCACTAAAGGTAAAAGAGGGTTAATGAGACGTCTCCATGCCAGAACACATTAATTCTCCCTTCTTTAAATTTCTTTTGTTGTTATTGTCCTACACTAGTCCCTTGCTGCTCAAACTGTGGTCCTCAGACCAGGAGTATTCAAAACAGGTGAGACTTATCATAAATGCAAAGCCTCAGGTCCCACCTCAGACCTACAAGATCAGAGCTTACCTGTTAAATAGATCTCCCCCCACCCCATAATGCAATCAATCAATAAACAAACAAACAAACAAATAAAATTAAGACATTCCCCTGTGACTTGAGCTTCAGGTTGAAAAGCATTACAGGCAAGAAGTATGGTCTGAATCACTTACTCCTGTACCTAATCGCTTATGGCCTGGTGGTGCTCTAAAACGGTTTGTTCTATGCATTAACTTCATGTCACCACAACAGAACTGAAATTGTCTTCCAAGTAGGGCCTGTGTTGATCCCCCAAAACCTTCACTGGATTCCTAGTATGCTGAAATCCCTGTTACGCTAAGTCTTTCCATGCTAAACCAATGGTAGCCATTTAAATATGTGTGTATACATGCACTTTTGTAATATATTCAATTTTTATTATAAAACGTTAAGGTTTCCTTTAAAACAGTGAAGACTCCAAGCATATTTAAAAGAGGATTCAATTTACCCCCCCAAAAAAACTCCACCAAATTCAAAACAAAACGCTCAATTTACTCAATGCTCTTCAAAAAGGCACAAGTTACATAAATGTGAAGTCTACCTCAAGTGAGACTACTTCAATTGTCCTTTAAGAAATAGATTCTCTAAAGAAATAGGTCATTTGGCTTCTTTATGTTCCTATTGTGTTATTTTGAGCATAATAAGTAAAGACTGAAGAGAATAGGAAAATTCAGGATGAGAAATTGCCCCTCTCATCACTCATTTATAGAATCCATTAATCAGAGTGATTCCTGAGGGGATTTCTTTTGGTTAAAATTAGAGCTATAGAGATATAGTGATGTCATATATAGATATGCGATACACTAGAGATTCTATTTATGCACTAGATGGGTTTTGTATCATCCTTGCCTTTTCTTCTTCAGAATCTTTTCAAATCTTTATCTCCTTAAACTTTCTCACATAAAAAGATTATAGTTTCATTTATTTATGTAATTTTATCTAGTATTCAATGTTTTTAATAAACTTACATAATGAGAGCATCTAGTCTAGATTTTGGAGCTGGCTTTTTAATGTTAACAATTGTAACCCGCTGATAAGTACAGCCATGAAATACAAATTATGCAAATTTCACAAAAGCAGCTTTTTCTGAAGCCAAGTGAGTAACACTCATCTTCCCAGTCCCTCTCTCTCTCTCTACCCCCAGGAAATGTGCGATAAAACTCACTATTCTAATCTTGTAACTACAAGAAGCTTACAACCTAGTTGGAGAAGGAAATCTAACCTAGATAAATAGTTGACAAACAATGTCAAATAGCAGAATGACATGGTAAAACTCCAGGGTAAAGGGTATAAATGATAAAGGGGTTTAAAGAGTAACTTGATCGGTGGGAGCTGGTGTGGTCAAAGAAGAAATAAACAAATCAGCATCCCAAAATATTTGGTTGCTATCTGACAGGCAGGGCCAGTCCTGGTACCAGAACCTAATGAAACTCAAATCCATGTCCAATGACCTTCCTTCAGGCATGTACTTGTATTTACACAACAAATATGACACATGTCCTATAAGAATGCTTAGAACCTTTTTACTATTAAAGTTAATCCCGAGCTCACCAAACATGTATAGATGACCTAGACTTTACTTAGAGGAAAAGGGGGCATTTATGCAGGGGCTGGTGGAGACTAAGAAGCTTTTCTGAGCAAAATAGTAGGTAAACAGAGTCCTAAATGAGGCATCTGGTTCGGTGAATTTAAGGAGTCCAGAGGGGTGTACTGGAAGGGGCGTGAAGTAAGGGGAACTGAGCTGATGCTTGCCCTTGTCCCATTCCTTAAATACACACTCCCAAATGTTTCTGCCAGAAAAGAGGACTGAGAACTGATGTCTTAATAATGAAATCGCATGGTCAGCAAGTGTCCAAATTACGCCTTTTGCTACGAAACATTTATATGATATAGGATAGTGATCTTCGGGATCACAGAGAGAGGTGATGGGTAGGACTCCACGATGCTGAACTGGTGCCTTTAACATCTTTAAATGACCTATAGTGACAGGGTTTGAGTGAAGACGAATGGGCAGCACACAGGGTAATGGCACAGTCTGGAAGCCCAGAGGCCTCAACCAAAATCCCAGCTCCCCCACTGTGCGACCAAGCAGGAGTCCCAGCTAGGTAAGCTGGCCTAGCCTTTCCATTCCTCCGTCTGTGAAATGTGGGCACTACCGGGACTTACTTCCTAGGGATATGAGATTTATATGAGATGGCATATGGCGTGTACTTAGTGCACTGCCGGGAAAGTGGAAAACGCTCAGTAAGGGTCAGCTTTTTTCATATTTGCTGGACCAGGCGAATCAAGGGGGCTGACCAAAGAGCCATTTAAGGGAAAGCAGCGATGAGGACTGCTCCATCGACTTTCCTCTCAGTAGAGAGGGAGAACTGTGTCCTGGGGGGGTGACTGAGTGGGCAGGGGAGGGGGGAGAACCAGACCTAGGTTGGTTTTCCAGCTATCATGTCTATATTCCAGGCAGCAGCAGAAGGGGAGAGGTGGAGGCAGAGGTCCCACCTGCTGCCCCCACCGCTATACCTGAGCCAGCTCCCCTCATAAGTGCTTTCCTGGAAATTCGCACAGCACTTATGCAGTCACCCAGCCACATCTGGCTCCCATGAAGGCTGGGAGATGTCATTTTTTTAGGAACACACTGCTTCCCTGAATAAAATTGGGATTCTGTTGCTAAGGAAAAAGAGACTAGATATTTGGTAGACAACTGGCAGTTTCCCCCACAGTCCTTGAAATCATAATTGCCTGTGCTGGGTGTGTGTGAGGAAGTTCAAGAGGATTTAGTATTCACAGTAATCATTTATCTCCCTCGAATGGCAAAGGAAAATTAAATTTATGTAGATATGCTTTCATAATGGAAATGCTCTTTGCAATGAGGGTCATCAAAAGTAGTTTTTATTTTATGCTGGGACCAAAAATCAATCCATAAATATTTACCCTATACCTTTTAAGGAAAATAAGGTTAACCTGTATTTTGTTACTAGTTTTATGACTTGGTCCTCCTCCCCTTTCCTTCCCCTCAAGTGTTGAAAGATAAAAAAATATATAAACCAAAATTAAAAAAAAAAACCAGATGCCACACTTTAAAAATTGTTTATATCTTGAGTGATTTTTTTTTTTCCTGTTTACAACTCATATTTACTTCGGTTGCCTGGCAACAAAAGAAATGACTATTTCCAATAATCTTTGTGTTTTAATAACATGTCTTTGAAAAATATCCTAAATTTTGATCTCCTTAAATAAAGTATAAATTCCTTGTGAACAGTGTCTTATATTTCTATAAGTCTAAATTTCTATTTTATCCCAAAGTGCCCAGCAGAGTACTAGGTATAAAAAAGTACTTCCATAAATATTTGAAATATTATTTTCTTTCCAGATACTTTTAACAGAATTTTTTTCCATTTTTAAATAAATTGAACTATCATTAACATAAAGGAAAATTCATCTTTTTTGGTGTATAGTTCTGTGGGTTCTGACAAACACCTGTGGCCTTGTAACCACCACCACTGCAATCAAGATATTCAACAGTTCTGATGGTTACTAGTTGGCAGAGGGGTGGGGATGAGGGAGAAGGGGAAGGGATTAGACAGCATAAATAGGTAACTACAATATTGCCACAGGGATATGAAAAACAGTTTGGGGAATATAACTAATAATGTAAATATTTTGTAGGGTGTCAGATGGTCACATGTCTTGTTAGGGAGACCACTTCATGGATGGGGTAGAGGCTTGATCACTGCACTGTACACCTGAAGCAGATGTTGTATAATATTGTATGTCAACTATAAGTGAATATATATATAGTCATGGGACATGGAGTATAGTGTGGGAGTGGAGTCAAGGGAATTGTAATAGATGTGTATGATATGGAGGTGGGAGTGGGGTGGCGGATTGGGGCAGGGGGATTGTCACTTTTTAGGGGTAAAAAGTATAACTATCGCAGTGTGTTGTACAGCTGAAACTACATTTTTTTAAATGTTTATTTCACAATAAAAAAAAAAGATATACAACAGTTCTATCATCCCTCACAGTTTTATCTGTGCCCTCTTTTAGTCAACTTCTCCCCTTGTATTTGGCAATTACAAATATAGCTGCTATAAACATTTGTATGTAGGTTTTTGTGTGAACATTAGTTTCTATTTCACTTTCATAAATATCTACAGGAATAGTATTGCTAGGGGCCCAGGTGCTTATTCAAAGCCCCAAATCAAGAGTTTGCTTAGATATCAAGTTTTTATTAAGCATTTTGACAGTCATCCCCAAAGATCTGCATAATAACTTATTAAAAAGAGAAATTGGCACCAATACGATAAGAGACAGCCCAAGAGACATTAACAAAGTAGGCTAAAAGTGAAGGGACAGAATGTATCAAGATCCATTTTTCATTGTGCCCAACACCGCAGAAATAAGAGGAAATATTAGATGTTGAAAAGGAACAGCAAATATATAGTTTTCAGATTAATGTTTTTCCATTGCTGCTGTAACTTATACTCCCTTCTATTACTCTGCCTACAAATTACATTTCTGAACTTTAAAAAGATTGTTGAAGAGAATGGGGATGACGTTGGCAGGTCCTGGTTCATTTTGATGCCTGCTTAGGTGGAAGCTTCTAAAAAAGCTCTCTCACTGTAATAAATGTTACGATAAATCTTCAAGAGATCTGTTGGGATTTTCTGAGTCAAACAAGACATATCCCTCCTACATAGAATCAGAACTAAAAGGAAACTCAAATTTCACCCTGCCTTTCAAGTCACAGATAAGAAGAAAAACAAAACTAGAGAGGAGAAAGGACTTGCCCAAGGGCACAGACTACTTCGTGGTAGAATCCAGAGCTGGACTTCACAAAGAGAAATCAAATAGAGGGCTGCATGTTACTGAACCTCTCATATAATTCTGTTACATAATTCTTCAATTCTTAATGGCTCTAGCACACGGACTAACATCACAGGTATATTGTTTGCTTTACCCAGGGACACAAATGGAGAGGAACAAAAGGGATACCTGTGTGGCTTTTTGTTTGTTTAAGGTAAATATTTTATTACAATACCTCAGCGATTCTTCCTTCTAATTATAGAATGCATTAGCTGGAACTAGAAGTGGGGACAAACTGATCAACTGCAGGGTTTATATTGTTAGTGAACTCTACCAATGATGAAAAATCTTGTATCACAAGTACAAAAAGGGAGGACATTCCTGGATTTCTTTAATTATTGCTGAAGGATATTGCATAGATTTCAGTTTAAAAATATTAGGGGCCTGCCAAGTGGCTCTGTTGGTTAAGAGTTAGCTTAAGAGCGCGAGCTCTGAGCAATAGGGCCGCTGGTTCGATTTCCATATAGGCCAGTGACGCCACACCTGAGGTGAGCTGCCACTGAGCTGCCAACAGGTGGCAGGATGACTCAGCTGTTGAGAGAATGTGCTTCTAACAACAAGACTGCCTGTTTGATGGTGGGCTAGACCCACCCGCAACTAAGAGCTGAGCTGCCACCTCGATGGAGGGCTCAGTGGATAGAGCATGCACTCTTAACAACAAGGCTGCCTGTTTGACTCCCGCATGGGATGGTGGCTACGCCCGCCAGCAATTAAGACTGAACTCGGCACCTTGAGCTTAGAGGCCACGAGCTGCAGACAGGCAGCCAGATGGCAACTGGCGCCCTCCACAACTAAGATTGAAGAACAACAACTTGGCTGGTCACCCTCCCCAATTCCCCAACACTGTTCCCCTCCCCCAATTCCCCAATTTAAAAAAAAAAAATAGGACTTATTCTCATCTTGTTTAAATCCCTACCTGGACAGAATGTGCGTACCTCCCCGATAAGCTATCTTGAAAGGAGATGAAAAAAAGATCCATTTGAATGAGCATGCCAGTGGGACTATAGGTGAGACTAACATCTTGCCTTGGTCTGTTCAGGCTGCTATAACAGAACACCACAGACTGGAAAGCTTATCAATAACAGTCATTTACTTCTCACAGTTCCAGAGGCTGGGAAGTCAAGTTCAGGGCACCAGCAAATTTAGCGTCTGGAAAGGGCCGTTTCCTGGTTCAGAGGCAGATCTCTCTCCCAAAACCTCACATGGATGGCTGAAGGGGCAAAGGAGCTGCCTGGGGACTTCTATAAAAGCACTAATCCCACTCATGATGGCTCAGCACCTCCCAAAGGCCCCCCTCCTCATACCAACACATTGGAGACTCGGTTGCAACATACGGATTTTCAGGGAACAAAACCATTCAGTTTGTAGCGCTTCCTGATCAGGCATTAACTCATCACAGCATCTGTGTTCCCAAACACAACTCAGGAGAAGCAGGAATTCCAGTTGAAAACTTTATACCCCACTCTGAATTTATCTCTAGGCCTATTTTATTTTTCTAATCTTTATTCAGAAGAAATGCTAATGATAATGCTGTAACTTAGGCCTATAGCTAATGTTTATGTCTTCAAGTTTAAAATTAAATTACAAACATCCATCACATTGATATTGACGTGGATGTGACTGATCAACCATGAGAGAGCCTGGTGTTCAGTATTTTTTAAATATAACCAACTTGGTTCTGCTTCCAAGTTTATTAGAACTTATACCATTGGCTCCCAAGTGTCCATATCTGAATATCGTGATACAATTAAGAATAGACCTTCTAGGGCCAGCCGAGTGACGCGTTGATTAAGAGCTGGCTTGGGACGCCAGAGGGCCCTGGTTCACATCCCACATATGAGGGCCAGTGATACTGCCCTCTA
>NW_017731716.1:636480-643131 GCF_001890085.2 Hipposideros armiger
GGATCCCACATATGAGGGCCAGTGACACTGCCCTCCACAGCTAAGATGCTGAACAACAGCTCAACCTGGAGCTGGGCTGCTGGAAGTTGCTGGCGACAGCGTAGGCTGCAGCCCCTGTGGCAGTGGGTTGCCATGGGCTACCATGTGTAGCCAGCAGCCAGGGTGAGTGGCCAGCAACCGCAGTGAGCGGCTGTCCAGAAGCCGGCGACTGATGTGCCTCACTCGGGAAGAGCGCAATGACGATGTCAACTTGGGCCAGTGAAGCAACGTCCTGCACAACTAGACTGAAGAACAAAAAACGACAGCAACTTGTCTGTTCCCCTGCCCCCAATCCCCCAGCACTGTTCCCATCCCCCCAGTTCCGCAATAAAAAAACTTAAAAAAAAAAAAGAATGTAGAATTGAACTTCTAGACAATATGCTTCAGCAATATGAAAAGTTTCTCCTAAATGATACCTAATGTAATCTCTCCCAGAGTAAGTAGAGTTCATCTGGAGTGATTTGAATGTAAACCATTTTTATATTTGGAAAATATTTACCTGTAGAATCACTCAAAATACATTAGGACTTTATTAGACGTTATTAAAATTAAAAATTGTTCCTCCCCTTAAATTTAGTCAAGAGCATTACACATGGAACCAAGAAAAAGAAAAAAAAAGAAAAACTATGTCACGACTTTTCCAACAATCCAGTGTTATTCAGAGTATAACTCACAGTGAAGGTGCTTTTTCCTTCCAACAGCAAATCTGAAGTTAACTATCTAAACATTCTCCTGGCACAATATAAATGTTTTAACCTAATTAACTCACTAGTATATGAGTGAAAACAATAAATACATACATGTGTGGAAAAACAGTGGGATATAAAATATTATTATAAAATGAGTGAATTGCCATTGTACACACACCAAATTATCCAATTTGTTTTTAACTGGCTCATTAGAAATAATTGCCCACTATTCAGTCTTTACTATTTAAGATCACAATTAATGAGTTTTAAGACATATGGATTAGTATTATTACCTATTCAGTATCTTGGGAAGATATACTTCAAATAAATAATGTACAGGTTACCTGTACATTTTTCATATTTAAAATGTGGGCCAGCCGAGTGGCTCAGTTGTGAGCTCTGAGCAACAGGGTCACCGGTTCAATTCCCAGCCCAAGCTGAGCTGCCAACAGGTGGCAGGATGGCTCAGCTAAAAAAATAATAATAATAAAATAAAATTAAAATAATACAAGTGTATATATGGCTTTGAAAAAATGAGATGAACACACACACACACACACACACACACACACACACACACACACACCCTGAATCTTGTTCTAACTTATGTGTCCAAGAGCCAAAGAAATCAACTGATACTTGTAGCTATTCTGTGTTCTAAAGCTCCGTTTGTGCTTATTGACCTAACATCTAGGTAGAAGCAACCCTGGCAATGAAAACAGCATGTGTGTCAGAGTCAAATATATCTGGGTTTAAATTCCTTCTCTCCTACTGGTTATAGGACCATGTCTCTGACTGTTAGTTTGCTCATATATAAAATGGGAATAATACTAACTACACTTCAGGTTGTTGTGATGATAGAATTAAATAAGAAATAGCCTGCAAAGCATCCAAGACAGTCTCTGGCACAAAATAGGGTCAGAGAAGAAAAACCAATGCAAGCAACTAAGATATAACATTGGGCGAACCAGTTACGTCAAGCTCATGTCTATTTTGAAAACACATTCTTTCTAAAGTCCACCATTAACACCTGCTAAAAATGAATTTTGTTGCTCTATTGGGTTTAGGCAAGCATCCTACAAAAGCTATTTATTGAAATACAATCACAATGCTGAAGGAATCAGGCAGAGAGGGAACATATTAATGGAAAACATATGAATAGAAAAAGATAACAGATGATAAACATAAGAAGGAGAATAGAGAGCAAAAAGATAGCAAACCTGCCTAGTTTTATTTAAAAATGTAGGTAAGTGGCAAAGGAGGGAGAAAGTCAATGTTACTAACCATATGGTTATAGTTACTTAGCATTAAGTCTGTGGAACTCCAGCCAGCCAGAAATGACTTTCATTTTCATTGGCTACATGAAAAACAGAGACTAACAGACTCATATACATTAAAAATGGTAGGGCTATTTAAAACTTCAGAAGAAATAAATTTTCACCTTCTGAAATAAATGTTTCAAAAAGTTAGGTCCTATTAAAAAAAAAAGCCAATTAATGTTCATCCCACTTAACAACCAAACAAGTACAGAAATAACACCTTTGGGACTCTCCAATATCATGACTGATCCACCAGACTGTTAGACTCTACAAACTATTGTAGTAAAACCAGCCAAATAACCAGCTATCTTAGTGACAAGAGTTGTTTGATCATTTTACTAAATTTCAAGGACATTTGAACAAATTCCTTTTAAACACAAAAGCTACCTTAGACAGGTGAAGCAAAACTTCTCCTGTAAAATTTGAATTGGGGGACGTCAAGAGAGTCCCCCAGAACAAAAGATATCTCCATACATATGACTCTAAGTTCCCCCTTAGCAAGCTTCACTTTATTATTAAAGATTGCATTCAATTCCATAAGCTTTTATTCATCATTGAATAACTATTACCTACTATTTATAGATCAATTACTATGATCTCTTTATACATGATCTCTTTTAATCCTCAAGAACAATCCGATGGGATAAATATCCTCATCATACAAGCATATGGATACTCAGAAAGGTTAAGGAAGTTGCCCAAGGTCACACAGCATGGCAGAGCCAGGATTCAGATTCAGGCCTGTATGACTTCAAAGTCTTTTCACAATTCAATTTTCCTCTGGTTCCCTTTTAAAACATAAATACTCTTGAAATTCTCACAGAAACCTGACATCTAGGTGCAAATAAAGTTTCATTTCTCTCATTCATCTTTCTTACTGACAAGGCCCATGGGGGAGCCAAGTTTTTATATGAAGGTTAGGATACTGATGAGAAAATGAGAGCATTTGGTTAATTTGAGCACTGCCAGCCCCTGAACCAAGTCCTCCAAAGCCCCCTTCCCCCAATCCACAATCCCGGACTCCTTGGAGCTCTGCTGAGTCTCCCTGGGCAGTACCTGCCTTGCTTGGAGACAAGGTAAGAAGAGCTCACCAGAAGGCACTTACCTCACAAGAGGATCCTATCTTCTCCTGTCCCACCTCTACCTGCCCCACTGTTTTCAGACCCATAATCAGAGTCAGATACCAGCTGCCATGGGGCCAAAGAGAAAAATCAAAGCAGAGAGAAAAAGACGCACCAAAAGGATGGCAATATTTTGCCAATTTATCAACTTATATAAATGTAATAAGCTTCACCTGGCCATTATAAACTTAGGGAATCTGTGTGGGAATGGGTTCTGAGGGAAGGGAAGAACATGATTTTAACTGACACTTTGTAGAGCAGCTGTTTAAGAGTGTTTCAGGATTTAATATGGAAGCTCAAGCAACTAGGGAGAATTCTAATTGTTTGCTCCATTTCTTCACTGAAATCTGGACTCAGTGGTGACCCACACTGCTTGCCAGGAACTCCTTAGTATAATAGAGAGAAAGGAACCCCAAGACTGAGATGTGTGCTATGGGTTTTATCTTGCGCAGACTGTTCACCTACCCCCTAACCATGTGTCCCCTGAGAGCACAGCAGACTCCTCGGTCACCACAACACACTGTGGGAGAAGGTAGGGGCTCAGCACAGCACCGGGTGTGGCTGGGCACTGTCCCGAGCTGCGCTCTCTGGCTCTCTTAGAGATCAGATGAACATCCCAATACCCTTTGATAAATTTCTTTTCTGCTTATACTACCTAGAGTAGATTCTGTTTGCCACCAAGCACTCTGAGACTTCAGTCCAGGGCATTCTCTGCTGCCCTAGGGTGGTGAAGACAAGAGCAGTTAAGGAGAGCTAGAACCAGACACTTAAAGAGGGAGCAGCTCTCCTTAAGGACAGAGCAGAGAGATCTTCTAGGGACAGGAGGCTCTCATGGAATGAGCTGAAGAGCCTCAAGTCCAGCTATCTCATCTTCTCTATTGCCAACCCTGGACATCTCAAATTGATCACACCAGAGAAAACAGAAGGCTCTCCAAAACGAACACCCTCAGTTAACTCCTTCACTGCCGCACTCAGGACAGCCGATCCACCCGACAGCCTAACCACACCCAGCACGCCTCTGCCTGCTGCGCATGCCCACCAGCTCTGCTCTCCTATTGATGCTCCTGGTCAAAACCACCTGGCCTCTTCCCGGGAGCAACTGACCTTTATGGGCTGTTTTATAAGGCCAAAGCTCTTCGAATACTCATTATTGTTCTTTGTTACCTCTTCTAATAAGACAGTGGATTATTAACCAGCATTTTTACTAGGCTTCTCCTGAGAACAAAGCAGATTAAGCTGGAAACCAGGCTATACTTCCCACAGGGCTGCAACCAGCAGGGAGTTCATGAGTCAGGAGAGAGTTGCCAGGAAGAGGAAATAAAGGGGGGAAAGTAAGGTGGAGAGGGAGAGGGGGAGGAGGAGGGAGAAAATTAATGAATATGATAGGAATGAACTTGAACGGTGAACAAAGAGGGACAAGACTGGGGAAGAACTTTGGGCAGATGGATGAATGAACTAGAATTTTAGGGTATTCTACTCAATGATATGCTGTGTCAAGCCCTGTGCAACCTCTTTAAGGAAAGCTGAAACGAGGATTTACATGGTACTGCAAGGCCTCCAGACTGTATTTGGTGTTGGAAGGGTGGTAGTAGGCAGGAGGTTTAGACAGGCCAGGGTGTAGAGGCAGTTTTCACATCCAACAACTATTCTCAGTTTACACCTCCAATAGCTTCTTTTTACAAACAACACAATTAATAATGTGCAATAATCCTACACGACAATTTAGTCATCCTAATCGTGATGATGAAAATACATAGATTGAGGTATAATCAATATAAAATCATAGAAGATGCCCTTAAAAATATATAATACTTCATCCCTGTATGTTACTTTTTTTAACAGAACTAAAATGACATTATATGGCATTTATGTCTTACTTTATAAAAAATGAGGCACTTAAGAATTGAACTTGTTTTTGCAAACAAACTAACTTCTTCACCCAGCCCAACATCTGTGTTACCCCTCCCTGGTGCAGTGCTCTCTCAAAGGTCAGTTCTTCCCCTGTCCCCCATGTTAAGTGTCATCTTATTGTCTGGTCCTTATTTGGAACAAGCAAAGACGATGTGGTAAGGGGTGCCAAGTCACAGATGCCCTGCCTTTCACCCCTCATTCCTGTTGAGGAAAGCTGCCATCATTGATGGAAAGGAAGAAACAGAATTTCATCTATGAGATGCTAAACCATCCTATTGTCTTCCATTTGACTCAACAAATACTACAGTAGAGCTAAAATAACCAAATGCTCCAAGATCCTAATTCACCAGGAGAGTTCCAAAAGCAATGATGAATGTTTAGTAAATTGACATGGTAGTCTACATGTGTCCAAGTCACAACCAAGCACTAAAGCAAGAAATAAATGACAAATTCAGAACAAGGGGAAAAAATGGTGACTTGAGAAATAGCCTATATATAGAGCTAGAGATATAGACATATAAATTAATTGTTCATAAAGGTGTTTTTTTTTCAGGCAAAGACTAAGGAAGGATTGTTTAAAATATTATGTGGGGCAGGGGGTGAAGGGTTGAAAAGCACCTAGTCACCAAAATAAATTACAAAGGAATCACAAAAGCTTAAATAAATATAATCATTTAAATTACAGATTGGCAAAAATGCACCATATAAGACATGTAAAAGGAGAACTTTCTCAGCTTTGAAGCAACAGACACAAAGAAAAAGATCACAGTTTCAAAATTAAACACGTTTAAACTCTTACACAGTAGAATAAGAACAAAATCAAAATTAAAAGGACAAAGACTGGTGGAAATATTTGCATGCAATGTAATCAACATCAAAATATGTCCTATGTGGAGAAGGAATTTAGTGTTTTAACTTAGGAATTCTATGGCCTGAGTTCAAATCTCTAATTGCTACTTCCTAGCTGGGTAACGTTGAGCAAGTTACTTTTTCTCTTTAAGCCTCAGTTTCCTCATATGTAAAATGAGGACATAAGACTGCTAGCTCTGGTGGCTGTTGAGAGCATTAGCACAACGCCTGACACATGACAAAGGACTCAGGAAATGACAGCTCTGAAGGTGATGGTGCTACTGGATAAACAATTCATCCAGGCAGAGGTCAGAAAACTGAAGGCATTTCTATTCTCTGTCAAAAAAAAATTAGAGCATCTTTAAATGTCATTTTATACTCCTAAATTGCAAAAAAATATAACACCCAATGCTGGCAGAGCAGGTTATACATATTCACTATTGGTGGTACATAAAACATCCCAACCCTTTTATTTATTTATTTATTTATTTATTTATTTATTTATTTATTTATTTATTTATTATTATTTTTTAGCTGAGCCATCCTGCCATCTGTTGGCAGCTCAGCAGCAGCTCAGCTCAGGCTGGGCATTGAACCGCTGTTGCTCAGAGCTCAAACTCTTGAGTGAGCTCTTAACCAACAGAGCCACTCGGCCGACCCTCCAACCCTTTTAGAAATATGGCAATATGTAGCAAAAGCTTTATTAATACTAATACCCTTTTA
>NW_017731716.1:648041-650530 GCF_001890085.2 Hipposideros armiger
TACAAATATCATTTTTGTCAATGCATTCTAAATGCTAAGAAATATTAAATCACTCTGGGTTTTGAGCTTTTTAAGTAGCTCTAGCTTTTAAACTACCATTATAACAACCTAGCCTAGTAAATAGTTTAGATTTATCATATCTAATTAACTATTCATTTGCAGTTACATTTCAATAGACATTACACTATTTGGATCAAAGGGCACTTAGGTGTATAATATTTATAATAGTGAAAACCTGTAAACAGCTAATTGTCTATCAATTGGTTAAATTGCTTTTATGTTGGCATCTACATAGATACATGTCTGTAAGGATGCACACCCAACTGTAAATAACAGTGACCTTTGGAAAGCGGGATAAGGAGGTGGAGGGTATGGGGGAGTCTCATTTTATATCATACATTTCTATATTCTTTGGAGGGTTTACACTATCTTGTTTCATTTTTTTCAACTTTTGTAAAGATCCTAAAAGAACAATTTAGTGTTTTGTCAGATAGGATTGAGAGAAACAGATGTCAAAAATCTTGGGTTGTCTTCTCCAGTTCTATCACTGACAAGTTCATGAGACTGACCAAAATGGCTTTCCCCTCCTGTTGGCTTTGTCATTTGAAATACCTACTCAGATTTCATTAAAACTATACTTAAAGAAATCAAATTCTGAAGTTCTGTCATATCTCAAGTTAAATATAAAGTATTAATCCATTCTTACTATCCAAAGAGTACAGAGTAGGATCTTTTATATATTTACTATGTACTAATTGTACTCCTTACAATACCCTTATGGTTACATCTTAGTTCTTTCTCTTCTTTCTTACATATCTCTCTCTCTCTCTATATATATATATATATAGAGAGAGAGAGAGAGAGAGATAGATAGATAGATAGAGATAGAGATATAGATAGATAGATAAATAGATCTATATATAGATATATATGGTTGTCGGGAAAGTCATGACATATTTTTCTGTTTTTCATTGCAAAAACTGCATCATGACTTTTCCGACAACAATATATATATTGTGACAAGAAAGAAGAGAAAGAACTAAGATGTAACTATAAGGGTATTGTAAGGAGTACAATTAGTACATAGTAAATATATAAAAGATCCTACTGCATACTCTTTGGATAGTAAGCATGGATTAATACTTTATACTTCACCTGAGATATAGGAAACATAGAAAAATATGTCATGACTTTTCCGACAACCCAATATATATGTGTGGGACCTGACTTAGTTCATGGCTGCACCATCTCAAGAAGAATTATAAAGCAGACCATGATTGTAATCATTATTTAAAATTATAGCAGCTTTTAGGGATCAGAATTATGGTTCAGCCCCAATTTGGGTGGGGGTATAGAACTTTCTAATCATCACAGACAGAAAACTCTTTTCTCTCTCCTCCCCTCTCATTACTCTTCCTCTCATTCCCCCTCTATACTTAGCACAAAGTTCAGAGCCTTCTTTAGCAATAAATTTTAGCACTTAATANTGAGCGGCCAGCAGCCGCAGTGAGCGGCTGTCCAGAAGCCAGAGGCTGATCTGCCTCTCCTGGGAAGAGCACAATGATGGTGCCAACTTGGGCCAGTGAAGCAACGACCTCCACAATTAGACTGAAGAATAAAATGACAGCAACTTGACTGTTCCCCTTCCCCCAATTCCCCAGCACTGTTCCCACCCCCCCAATTCCCCAATAAAAAATCTTTAAAAAAAAAAAAACAGACTTAAGCTTGGTTTTTGCTTGCACGGTGCTTTATTACATAATTATATAACATCCACAACAATAAAAAAGAAATATACATCATATACATCAATTGCCACAGAATAGGAATAATTTCCTGTTTCATGAGATGAGATATGAGGTCAGTGAGTAACCTTTTCCAGGCATTGTAATAAAACTTTTTCCACATAGGATGTGATGTAGTATGAGATGACTTTTATTACTTGTTATTTACTGACGTACATATATTAACTTTCCCATCATGTAGAGTAATCCACAGGGACAAAGCTAATGGTCACTGACAGCAATAAAACATCTATAATTTACTGAGCTTTTAGTAGCACTGGGCAGGATGCTAAACCCTTTACTCAAATTATTTCACTTAATCATCCCAACAGCCCTAAGTTAGATGCTACCCTCACCTTCTCTTTACTAATGAGATACCTGGGACTCACCATATAGGTTGCACCATAGACAGGTGTTGGTGTGGTCTGAAACACAATATTGTCTGACCCCACAGTTATTAACTTTTATGCTTATATTCAGGATATAGCCTTCCAGGAAAGGAATGTGAAAATGTATTTTAGAACTTCAAACCTAAGTTGCAATAAGATTTTGTTTTTAATTAGCCACCAATTAACTGAAAAGTTCAATTAATCAAAACACCCTAATATCCCCTGCAAACAATCTTGATAGGGGAGGTTATGGCCTTTAATCAAAAAGTAAGGAATTTACAAAAGGGAGATGGCAGGGAGGATGAGCAATGAATGGAAG
>NW_017731716.1:658090-663927 GCF_001890085.2 Hipposideros armiger
CTGGAATCACTGTGCTAAGGTGGGTGGTCACTCTCAGGGTGAGGAAAGGAAAGGATTCCAGTATTGGATGGAACTCATGACTCCATCTCTCCCAAATGGGTAATTAAAACATACAGAAGTTAAATGAGGCCCATTAAGGTCAAAAGACAATAATTATTATGCTTCCGGTTTCCAGAGCTTTTCTTGCACCGTCAAGATGACACTAAAGCCCTGTTTTGCTAAAAATTAAATACTGAGAAAGCATGCTAATAACAGACTAAAACTTTCAATGTATATCTGAAATACAGAAAGCAAGGTGCTCAAATTTACATGGAACCCAAAGCAAAAAACCTGCAATCTAAAACTGGACACAAACGTTCAAACTCAGAGTCAAACAATATAAGAAGCAGGAGTGGTCATGAGTCACGAGGATACTCAAATGACCTCCTGCAGAACAGCTGGACCAATTACAGGCTCTTCCCCTTCACCCATGAGTACAGCTGCCACCCCCCACCCCAAATGACTTGCTCACAGTGAAAGGGCACTTAAGCCTTAAAATATGCACCAAAGGAAATGCCTCTAGCGCTGGGAGACTTCCCTCCTATAAGTGTTAAGGTCAAGAAGAAGCAGATTCGAGTTTGAGGCAACAAAGCTGTGTCTGGGAGTACAGCTATCCTTACTTTGACAACTGTGTAGAATAAAAAGAAACCCCAATGAAATAGAGAATAAAACAACAACAACAATAATAAGTAGACTTAATAAAATCAAAGGTGGTTTTTGAAATAACAGTAGATAAAACTTTGTCGAGCTTGACTAGGCATTTTCTATAGTTCCCCTTTGTTGAAAACCAAAGTCAAAAGCAACGGCAATACTATCTCTTCTAATACAACTCATTAGAAGAGCTTTGACTAAACATCAAGCGACACAGAGTAGATATTAAAATTTTTGCAACACAATTTTTTATTTCCTAAATTTGATCTTTAGACTAAGGATGGCCAACTCTTTTAGTCCCACAAGGTGCTCTAAGAGAAAACTATTCCATTAAAATAACTTCGGGAAACGCTAAAATCACAGCTAAGACTGATTGGGTACTTATTACAGTCAGGTCCTCTGCAAAAGCCCTCTACATTTTTATTTTATTTGATCCTCACAAACACTCTATGATGTAGTGTGACAGACAGGCTAGCTCTCCCTTTCTCCCTGTGATGGAGGCCAAGATGAGTCACCCAGAACCCTTTTCCCTGTAGGATTTTTGGCCTGGTTGCTAGTAGTGCTATGGGCAGACAGCTTCTAGCTGTGGGTCTCTTCAGGAGTCACTTCAATTGCCAAGAGTTGCTTTGCCCAAGATCACACCTATTCCCAGGCCATCCCATACCTAATGACTAATCAATACAGAAATACAATGGCCTGGCCATCTCAGCTTCCAGGCAACCTGTACGGGGTCTGCTGAGGCTGTCACTGGGCCTGCTGCATTGTAGCTTGACTTTTCCTTCTATCCTCCCTTCTGACACTATTGCTCCCTTCCCCAGAGAACTCCTTAATAAACATCCTGCAAGCTAAACTTTGTTTCAGAGTCTGTTTCCTGGGGGAATTTAACCTACGATACTCCCCTTCCTTCTCAGAAATAGAACATCCAAATGTCAGCAGGGCGCAGGAATGAATGCCATGAGCAAAGACTACATTTATCCTAGCTTCCCTTGGAAGCAGGTGTGGCCATGCAGCTAAACCTCTGGCCAATAGGATGAACATGGAAATAGTGCAATTTCCTGGAAGTGTTCTTAGTGAGAGGAAAAGGGCTCTTCCCTGTGCCCTCTTTCTCTTTCCTGGTGTCTGGAATGCAGACAAGAAGCAAGAAGGCTGGAGTGGGAGCAGCCATCTCCTTGGGGATACAAGAGCAACAAGATAAAAGGAGGTTCTGTGTCGGTCATCAGCAGGGAGGGCATTTTATACTTAATCCTGTGAGGGAAGTCCTATTGCCCCACCTTACAAACGAAGAAACAGACTCAGAGTTAAACAGTGTGCCCAAAGGCAAACTGATGGTACACAGCAGAACTAGGTCTGAATCCAGAGCTATCTCCAAAGTTTATGTTGTCTACCGTACTGAGCTGCCTCTGGGAGAAAATGTATTTATAGTTTTGCTTAGAAGTGCAAATTTTTATTATCCATCTCTTCTGAGCACAGAATGAAGACATATGGATGTTCAAATAAAAACTTTAAGTTAGCTGCAAGAAAGAAGTTCCCAGTTGTAAATATTGCAGGAGATTAAAGGGAGGACAGAGAGATATGGCTCCTTCCTCAGAGACCTGAGAGATTAGACAATGTAAATGGGAAGTGATTATCTAAGGATGCTTTGCCTAGAGATATAGATGTCAGGTCATAAATCTCCTTGTAGGCCTGCAATTCCTTTCTAGATATGAGCAATGCCTTTTCCTGTCTTGAGTAATGAGGGGTGGAAGAAAGCTCACTCCTTCAGGCATGATCTGCTGGACTGGGGGAAGGAGTAGTGGTCATCTCCAGGTATAGTGGCCGGACTATTATTGGCCTAGGAGAGGAAGACAGGCTCAGGTATGAACCTGGACTAAGCAACGTGACAGCCTGGCTGAGAACGCTGACAGAGAGAGGTGGGCACACAAGAAGCATGAGGGAAAGCAGTTCTGAAACACGTCTGAAGTGGCTCGTCCTCCTAGCTTTGGGCTACATACTGGGCATCATTGCTAAGTGTTACCTTCTGATCCTTAAGGACTAAGGTCACTTGCTGTAGCTCTGGTTCCTCCTGAGACAAAAGTTTCTCTTTTGAGGCCTGCAGTATCAGTGCCTCAGGGGAGATCTACAGCCTCCAGCTCATGAAGGTCACCCACATACTGACCACTCTTCCTGAGGCAGCACATCTGAGATCATTGAGGGGCTCTTGACTCTCTTAAGCATTTGGGCCTCATCCTCCATGAATCAGTTACCCTCTGACAAGGGGACAGCGGAACAGGCCAATATTGTCCTGTCCTCAGCCTAACCATTAGTACCTGAGCTCTCAGATCACTGAGCCAACAAGATATTGGAAATCACCTGGTTCTAAGACTTGCCCAAATAGAACGTTTGATTACATTAATCCAGAATAATACATGGACTCTGCTGATGTCATCACCTTCATCAACAAGCAGTCACAGTTTTGTATGTAAAAGAGTCAGAAGTCTGTGTGTGGGGGAGGGGGCGGGGGGTGGGAGCATGGTCTGTGAAGTCGCACACACCTGGGTATGAAGTCCAGCTCTGCCACTTACCAGATGTATAACCACGGGCCAGTCTTCTGACCTCTCCCATCTAGATTACATTGATAATGTCACCTT
Organism: Hipposideros armiger; assembly: GCF_001890085.2. Classification (NCBI taxonomy): domain Eukaryota; kingdom Metazoa; phylum Chordata; class Mammalia; order Chiroptera; family Hipposideridae; genus Hipposideros; species Hipposideros armiger. The sequence continues at coordinate 661,408 of NW_017731716.1, forward strand.
CACTACAGAGCTGCTATTGAGTAGTATCAGGGAATATGCATAAGGCATCTAGCTCATGGTAGGTAGTCAATAAATGTTTGCCATTCTCATGAACAAAAAGTAACCTCAGTTCAGGGAAAATTTTATCTTGGAATGAAGTTATCAAATCTCCTTAAAGATAAATAATATAGTAAAAATTAAAATTGACTTGGTCCCATAGTATTTAACTTTATATGAAATGTTTTGTAATTTCCACAGTCCTGGATGACCACCCTCTGCCTGGTGAAATCCATCAAAGTCCACATCTACTATCACCTATTTACTTTTTGTCCAAGCCAAACAGATGGAATCATTCCCCTCTCATTCACTTTTCCACAGGATTTCTCTCATCTCACTAACCAAGTCACCTGAAGTTGGGTTTTATGTGTAGCTGTTTCTCCTATTAGATTGGAAGACCTTTGATGACAAGAATCAGGAGCTACTTACCCTTAATCCTAATTGCCTAGCACAGTGCCTGGCACAGAGTAGGAATTCTATAAACACATGGCAAAATTGCACCGAATTTAATCAATGCTGTGGATTCTATAGGTTTCATGAAAATGGAAGTCAGTTCCATAATCCTGATGGCAGCTGTGATCTTGGAGCATAAAGCAGTTCAGAGACTATTTAGTGCCAGTACATTTCACTGGAGAAAATATCATTTTAATGAGAGATTGTCAATTTAGTTTGTATAGCCCACAGGGTCCTAGTTAACACTGAGTAGGCGAGATCCCATTTTTCATTACAAATGTGAAATTAATTCAATTTTCAGCTTTGCTTGCCTAGTCAATTTCATTTAAATCCTCGTCTCGAAGAGGTAACACAAATGAAACTATCAGAGTAGAAAAACAGGCTGCAGTTTTGCTGCCCTGTGTGCAGTCATTTTACACATCAAAGAAACTGTGTAGATCCTGTATCAGTCAATAGATTGTTGGTCAACTGTGAAAAACAGCCTCGACCCAACTACGTATGTGCCTATGTGTGTGTAAGCACACATGTACATACATGTATGTGCTCGCTACCATTCTATGGAAGGCATTTTGTAGCAGACATTCTGAAAATGGCATTAACAGAATTCATTTTCACAGAAGGCATCATGCATCCAGAATTCCATGCATTTGCATTTATGTATGCAATTAGCAATAGAAATGCAGCTAATAAGCAGTTGATGAAGATTTGTTGAAGCAGAAATGCTACATAATTCAAAGATTGGCTTTTGCATAACTGCAGGCAGGGTGTGAGATATCTGCAATTAATGTATCTGCTCTGGCATGAGTAAGGAATGGTTGGTTGCCTGGGGCANTTGGTCTCTAGAAGCAAGAACTAGGCCTTAAAAGCAAGGCCTTCAATTTGATCAAGAAAAATAAAATAATCCCAATTTAGGAAAAGATTGTCATTTTCAATTTCCCTAAGAAATCTTCCTAATATTTCAAAATATTATGTCAATGATTCTAAAATCTAATTTTTATTCATGCTTCCCAATATATAAATTTGACTTTAAAAACACAAAATAATATTTCATAAGAAACAAAATGACATTTTGTAAATATTTTTATGGATTTTATTTACTGTTAGGGAAATACCAAGGGAAAGGACCTAACCACCAAGTAGGATTAGCAATGAAGGAAAATTTAATATTTGAGGTAAAATGTATTGTAATATAAGTACAGAAAGATACTTATTTGGTGGTACAGAAATTTAGAATATAACTTGGTGAAAACATACTCTTATTTAAAATGTTTTGTTATTTTATGCCTAATTTCTATACAATATAGAATGCAATTTGGTTGGCAAAAAATACATAAATATTTTTGTTACATATACTATAAAGTAGCAATTTTTTAAATTTAAAAATGTACTTGTAAATTTATACATGTGCTTCACTATAACAACTTGTATGCTTTCAAGTATTAGACATAAGCTTTAAAACATATTTAGGATTCTCTAACTTCAGTAATTTATCAGTACTGTCTAGATGCAATTATATTTCAAAATTTTCACCAGTAGAGGAAAACTGCCATAATTTGGGCAAGTGTCTCAGATGTTTAGTTTAAGCATGGTGGTAATTTTTTAATTTCTATGTGTGAGCCAATTATATGAAAATGAAAATGTTTCCCATCCTAGAGCCACAAGCTGCATCTTCTTACCTAAAGCAGTTTGCAAAATCTCCTGTCATTCATTGGCCATGGAAGGGTCCTGTCAAGAATGTGAATGAATAGCTGGCTGAATGCAAATCTATCATCACTACCAGAAAAAGCTCTCAACACCTAGGCCAGCCCTGCCACTCACTAGCTGTGTGTCCTTGAGCATAATACCTACTCTTTCTCTGTCTCATGTATAAAGTGGGGATAATAATAGGTATGTCTAGTAGGGTTATTGGGACCATCCAAAGTTTAAGTGCTCAGAGCAGTGCAGGCACATAGTAAGCACTCAATAAAGGTAAATGGTTATTGTTATTATTCAGCAGTATATCCTCACGTAGAGAAAAACATATACTAATAT
>NW_017731716.1:677856-678712 GCF_001890085.2 Hipposideros armiger
GTGTGTGTGTGTGTGTGTGTGTGTGTGTGTGTGTGTATTTATTCCTCTTTTCACATCATTTAATTACGCCGCAGGCCCAGGCAGGCTACTCAATAAATGTGCATTACACACAACTGAATTGAAATACAAACAGTAGAAATAAAATAATCTCTATGTGAAATGTCTTTTTAGACTACAGACTAAAAGTATAAGCTTGGGTGGGTTTTTTTTAGGTAAAATATGCTTCCCAGTCTTGATAAAAATACCTACATACATGTTATTTATTTTTATCTAGACTCTCCTTTATCACCATATAATAAAATCACAAAACTATCTCTATGTTGATCCATGAGGATCTAGACTTCTTTCTAGCTGTTGGTTCATCTTTATTAATATTGCGTCCTGAACAGATTAGGAATTATTGAACTGTCATGTCAAGGAGTTGAACTGTGTTTTTGCTGTACTAGCTCCTACTTTGTCACAACAGTGTTAGAAGAGGATTCAAGATGCTTCAAAGAAAGAGCACAGTAAACAGATGCTCTTCACAAACTACCTTTATTACTTCACTCAAGGAGAGTAATTTTGACAAAATGATGTGAAAGCAGGCTATTCTGCTAGAGATTTAATACATTAGGTGCTACTTTTAGCTGTAATTGCAAATAAAGGGCAACAGATGATCCTACTATCATAAAAAGTACTGGTTATGAAGTTATTTATTTGTGGTAATCACCAGGTACTGCACAAATACAATCAGGCATAGTGCTGACTAAGAAAACTATGAAAGAATTCTAAAGCTAAACAAAGGATATTTATAGTCAAGGTAAAAAACAGAATCCAATTAGAAAATCACCATTTGGTGACCATCATAGTAATGCTT
>NW_017731716.1:682038-685237 GCF_001890085.2 Hipposideros armiger
TTTTGAGAATTGTACTTTGGTTATACAAAAGAATGTCTTTGATCGGGCTGAGTGGCTCAGTTGGTTAAGAGCTCACTCAACAGTGCGAGCTCTGAACAACAGCGGTTCAAATCCCGCCCTAGCTGAGCTGCCGCTGAGGTGGCAGGATGGCTCAGCTAAAAAAAAAGAATATCCTTCGTTTTTAGGAACTACACATTGTAGTATTCAGGTGAAAAGAGCCATCAATCAATTCTCCAACTCATTCTAAATGGTTCAAGAAAAAAAATACATCTTTATATACATATACATGTTTGTATATATGTATATGCATATGTGTGTGTGTATTATGGATGGATATAGATTAGATAGATAGATAGATAGATAGATAGATAGATAGATAGATAGACAGACAGACAAAGGAGGGAAAGGAGGGAGAGGAGGATGGAGCAAAAGATAAAGGGAGAGAGTGAAAGAGAGAATATTAAGTCAAATGTGGCAAAATATTAACATTTGGGGAATCTGGTTGAAGGGTATATCGTTATTCTTTGTATGAGTCTTGCAACTTTTCTGTAAGCCTGAAATTATTTCAAAATAAAAAGTAAACTATAAAAGAAGTAGAATGAATGTACATAAGGAATGGTTAAAGCATTTACTAAAAAAATAATAGTCTATTAAGTACCTATTATGTGATACAGATAGTGCTAGTGCTGTAGGGACTACAGCAAGAAGAATGTATAAAATGTTTTGCCCTTAAATTTATAGAAAAAAAGAGGTTTAATAAAATAAACAGAGAACAGTTCGAAAGTGTAGATATGCTTATGTGTGCATATAATTACAACACACAAGAATTTAGAGACTGAATATAATAAAATATTTGCTGCTTTTAAAACTTCTACAAATCAGTTGGATTTAAAATGCAGGTAACTTTTCCACTCAAAGTAAGATATCCAGAAAATATTATTATAATAGAGTAGAAAGTAGAGAAAATATTCTAATGATGGTAAAAGAAAGAAAAAAGTTAAAAAGAAATAGAAACAAATATATACTGCCAGCTAACTATTCATATATATGACTTACCCATTTCCCACTAGTCAAATGTCAACAATCCCAGATGAAGAAAATCTACTAAATGCTTTAATAGAAACACTCAGACATAAATTTTAGCGTAAGAAGTTTTATAAATAGAAGCAGTTAAATAGGAGAATCTGGTATATCCTTCACTCATACACTGAACAGAAGTAAAGCTGAAAAAGCCTTTTGCTGCCCCATTTCCCCGATGTGCGTTTGTTCTGTCCTGGACAGAGTATTATTTAACTAGTCACTGTACTGATAAGTGATCTTCTTAAAAATCAAGTTCACCTTTCAGCTCATTCTTGTATTTACTGATCAGGGCACATTTATTTATGTCTCTACCAAAGTTAAAGCCAGAGGATATCACTTAAGCCATTGAATAACTAAGCATGAATGTAAGCAATGCAGACAAGCTGGGTCCAGCAACAAGAGGCAAGCAAGTGCAATTTAAGGTTAAAGTACCTCAGATTCCTCGTACAAATGGAGAGCCTCAAAGTTTCACAAGCAATAGGGACAATGAATTTATTTATTTTATATTTATGTATGATTACTTTGGAGGATCAGATGTTGAGTTAATTATCAGTTCAACATTTTTCCTCTTGGTCTAATCTCATTAATTCCACATTTACTTTAATTGACTCTCATTTGAATTTTCTGATTTCATAATGTGTGACTAATAATATTTCCACCAGGTCCACTTTGTGCCAGTCTGTTTTGTATTAGGATATTATACAGACTGGACTGGATGCTATTTTATAGGCAGACACACAGTATACGTGGTTGCCCCTGACAACATTTCTCAAAGAGCAGAATGAAAAGAATTAGGCAGCTGGGGGTTTGAATTCTGACCTTGGATAGGTTACCTAACTCTGCCATTTTTGCCAACCTAAAGAAAACAAAACATTGACTGAAAAGACAAGAAGATAAAACCAAATTGGAGAAGATCAGAAGCCTGAGAATGTCCCTCTCTCTCAACTTTCACCCCATTCCTGNGCAGCTCGTGGCCTATAAGCTCAAGGTGTTGTGTTCAATCTTAGTTGTGAGTGGGCATAGCCACCATTTCATGCAGGAGTTGAACCAGCAGCCTTGTTGTTAAGAGCGCACGCTCTATCCACTGAGCCATCCAGACGGCAGCTCAGCTCAAGGTGCCAAGTTCAGTCTTAGTTGAGGGTGGGCATAGGCCACCACCGAACAGGCAATCTTGTTGTTACACCAGCTAAGTCAACCTGCCACCTGTTGGCAGCTCAGCGACAGCTCAACTCGGGCGCAGCGTCACTGGCCCATGTGGGAATTGAACCGGTGGCCCTGTTGCTCAGAGCTCATGCTCTTAAGCCAACTCTTAACTAACTGAGCCACTTGGCCGGCCCTGGACTAGAATCTGAGTCTCCTAACCCAGCATCTCCACCATGTTGCTTGCCACAAAGTAAACTCTCATGAACGCTCCAGAGAGAGAGATTTATGCAAGTTGACTCTACAATGATAAAATATATACTACTTAATGTAAATAAACTGTTTACAAGTGTTCTCATTACTGTGTTGCCTACCACCCTGATAACTGTTCAAAACTGTCAATTCAGAATGCCTTAACTTACATTGGGAAGAAGAATAGCAGTGGGGACAAACTTAAAAAGGTCCTCGAGATGCTATATCTCAGTAGGCTCTAGCAATAAGAAGCCAAAACACTGCTAAATTAGTTTGATTCTTTGACAGCTGCTGAACCCTTTAAAGTAACCAAAAAAAGTATCTAAATGAGTGGTATCTCTAAGATCAGCTAAAGCTAAACAAAATATTTTCATTGTTCTTAAAGACCAATCAGTCACAGAGAAATTGTTTTTTTCTGATATGTTTAGGAACTATCATGAGAACTGAAATAGGTTATCACCAGTCAGAAAGAGGCCTTTGAATATTATCTCATCCACAATGCTATATTTCTAGGGGTCTACTCCTGAACCAATGTAAAAAACTTACCTAGAACACATTTCCACAATCTCTACAAAGCCTAAGAAAGTTTATCCAGAATGCAATCATGTGCAGATGTTTATAAGCAGAACTTAAAATTTAATCAAAAGTATTTCTTCCCATGTTTTTTTTGCAAGTTAAAACTATTACAATCGTGTGTGTGTGTGTGTGTGTGTGTGTGTGTGTGTGT
>NW_017731716.1:687287-695386 GCF_001890085.2 Hipposideros armiger
TATACCAGGATTCATGTATTCATAACAGAGTCCAATTTTTGTCACCTTAACCTCTTAAGTCCTCCAAAAGCCCAGGTTCTAAGCCTCCCCTAGAGACACCCTCAGAGGGAAAATGGCTCCCTTTTCTGCATTCTCAGCTTCTGTGAAATCTCAGCCCCAGTGGCATATGTAAAGTTTTTAGAAGACTGCCTGGCACATAGTAATCACTTAATAAACATTAGCAAATTTTATTATTGCTATTTCTAAAATAAGTGAATCCTTACAGTATTTCCCCACAATTTTACGTTACCACCAATATTCTTCATTCTAGTATTACCATAAGAAATACTCCAGAAAACCAAAGTCACTGATTCATATAGCTATAAAAGAAAGAAAGAAAGAAAGAAAGAAAGAAAGAAAGAAAGAAAGAAAGAAAGAAAGAAAGAAAGAAAGAAAGGAAAAGAAGACACAAAAACTTTAGACAGTATTCTTAAACTCAAGTTTTGAGAGTACACAAGAAATATCAGTCAGTCAAAGCCACTGAAAACTGTGGGCCTAATTATCAGTATGGATCTTTTATTTACCCAATATGAACTTGTCATTTGTTACTACCTGAAAAGAGGCCACTATCAATAACAACAGATTGTTACACAGCTGTTCTATCATTTCACAAATAAAAATAGCATTCAAAATACTCACTTAATGGAAGCTGCTTCATTGTGTATAAGAGTGAGCCACACAGGAAGCTGTGCCACAGGCTAAGTGCAAAGCATCCCATGCCAATTTTTGTTTTCAAGCATGTGATCTGTTGACATATTGTATGTGGAAGTGATGATAACAGGAAGAACCTCTATAGCTGCAAAAGGCAACTTATGAACCATCCACATTCTATTCTTGGACAGCAGCACCCCTGCATCACCCTACACTGCTCTATGAAGGAGTATCGCCTGGAATGCAGCAAAACCAGCACAAAGAATAGTGCTCTGAGACCAAGCAGTAATCCATCCCTTCAAAGCCTCTTAAAATAAGATACAGCATCATGTTCATTTAAAAAACAGTATTTACTGATACCTGGTTTCAGCCAGATACTTTGGTAAGAACTGAGCATTTAATGGTGAATAAGATAACATGATCCTGACCTCTCAGAATTTAGTCTAGTTATACAGGAAAGAGAGAGAGAGAGATAAACGTATGACTATATAACAGAGTAATAAGTACTATGATAAAGGAAGTATAGGGTACTGGGAGACAATAAAGGGAGTGGGAGATCAGGAAGTGTCCTACGAAAATCACATCTAAACTGAAAACTAAGAGATGAGTAAGAGCCAAGCAAAGATGAGAAGAGAGAACATTTCAGAAACCACATGTATAGAGGCTCAGAAATAAAAGAGACTATAAAGGCACATTCTGGCCAAGCAGACACAAAGGCTGAGTCTACTCTATAAGGATGTCTCCATAATCAGGGCAGGCAGGACTCCCACCAAAAATAATATCACCTATTGTTTTGTTACAAAGGAAAATAAACCACCATAAGGAAGAGTCAGGAGACACAAAAACAAGAGAATGAGCGTGCGCGCGCGCGCACACACACACACACACACACACACACACACACAAAGATTTGGAAACAATACAATTTGAAACATTCAAAATATATTTAAAGTCAATAAAAAATAAAAGAAGGTAAGACGGTATAGATAACACATGGCAAGAATACAGGAGAAAACAAAAGAAAACTGAAAATCAAATAGAACTTGTAGAAATGAAAAAAATACAGTCATCAACATTTAAAATCCAATGCAAGACTTTAGCTAGATTTTAAGCCATTTATCTGTGCTTCTCCCCAAAACCAAAGTAAAAAGATAGGGAGTTATTTTGAAAGACACAAATTTATAAAGAGAACAAGAAGGGAAAAAAATATGCAAGAGAAAAAAAAATGGATCTGGAAAGCAAACGATTAAGTAATGATTGATTTTAGGGCCCTAAGAAAGCTGAAATCTAAGTGGCAGTGGGCGGAAAGAGGGGCAAGCAGAAAGCAGCAGTCCATTCACAGCCACAGCCAGAAACCTGGAAAGGCTCAGGGCTTAGATACGACATCGCTCTGAAGGCAGGAGTGGAGGATGGGGAGACGTAGGACTAGTTGAGAGTTTGTATAAAGGAGTCGTTAGTCCACCAGATATCTTCCTCCCACCCCAGAAGAACTCTGCAGGTTTATTTTCTAGGAAGGTTGCCAAGCTAAGAAGGTTGAGGCCCTTTCAGGGTGGGAAGCAGGAGTCAATTTAACCCTAGGAGCTCTCCTCACTTGGCTACTGGAATCCTGACAGTTAGGCTGAGAGTCCACATATCTCAACCCTAGTTAAGAGATTCAGGGATTTCTTTCTAGGGAAGAAAAGACAAGAGAAAATACCTCTCAGTTCTGACTTTTTAATCATCCTTCAATGAAAAAGCTAGCTCACCACCTTAGCACCCAATAGTGAAGCCACTCAGCATGCCCTGCCCCCTCACAAAGAGCTTCCAATCAGCTTTTCAGAGTCTTGCTCTTAAAAGCAAAATGCCCAACATCACATGAAAACCTTGAAACTGAAAGATAAACACCAGTACAAATATATATGGGGGGAGGGGGGAAGGAATGCAATGAAGGGGATAAAAGAAAATTGAAAAAAACAAATAACAATATTCTCAGAGAAATAAGACAAAATATTACAATATATTGAAACAAGAACAAGAAACTATAAAAAAGAAACATTTGGTAAATTTAAAAAGCTTTTCAAATAGAAAATATAATAATAGAAAAAATTCAGTAGAAAGTTGGGAAGATAAAATTGAAAAAAATCTATCAGAAAATAGGAAACATAACAATAATATGAAAAATATTATTATAATTACAGATCAACCCAGGAGGTCCCAAACCCCCTGAAAAGGCTTTGAAAAAGAAAGAACAGGAATGGAGAGAAAGACATCAACACAACAATGCAAGAAAATATTTCAGCACTTGAGCTCATGCATTTGCAGACTGAAAGGTCCCAAAAGAGGTTAGAACAATGAATGTAAGAGGCTCAAAGGCATATTATCATTAAAATTCAAAATGCCAGGGATAAAGAGAAGTTCCTGAAAGCTTCAGATAACAACAAACAACAGAAATAAATGAGTAATTCCACTTTATAAGAAAATAACCCCAATCCAGACTAGGATTTTGGTATAAAAATGCTCATCAGAGCATCCTTTATGAAAAGAAAAATATTCACCTATAAGGGAAATGAGTAAGAACACTATGTTTCATATAACAATATAAAAACAGGACCTAAGGGCCTGCCGAGTGGCTCAGTTGGTTAAGAGCTTGCTCAAGAGTTTGAGCTCTGCGGGCTGGCCTAGTGGCGCGATGGTTAAGAACTGGCTTGGGAAGCCAGAGGGTCCCGGTTCGGATCCCACATATGAGGGCCAGTTACACTGCCCTCCACAGCNCCCGGTTCGGATCCCACATGTGAGGGCCAGTGACAACATCCTCCACAACTAGACTGAAGAACAAAAGGACAGCAACTTGTCTTTTCCCCTTCCCCCAACTCCCCAGCGCTGTTCCCATCCCCTAATTCCCCAATAAAAATCTTTAAAAAAAAAAATATATATATATATATATATCTTTAATAGATTACTAACTTAAAAAATAAATGAAGCTCTAAGTATATTTTGTTTTATAGTCTTGACTTTTAGAATCATGTTTTACATATTCAAAAATAAAATTAAATCAACAAGGATGAGGGGGTTCTAAAACACAATGCAAACTAAAATAAATGAACCCAACTATACTTACGAGTAAAGAATATTAACATGCTGAATTTTTAAAAACAGAGCTATCCCAAGTAACTTCTGAACACAAAACTTTACTCACAATATAAAGAAAAATAAAAGAACTGCAAATAATCTTGAACTCTTCTTAGTAAGTTCATGTTTCAGTCATTGCAAAAAACAATCCTGAAACTATTTTATGTGTATTACAGGGCTGATCAAATGACTATATGTATTAATATTTTTTGTGAGCCAGGCTTCTCACTGTGGAAGAATGGGGGAAGGCAAGGAAGAACTTGGGGTGGGGAGCTATGTTGGAATTGGAAGTATCAGTATAAACTCAGGATTTCTAAATATATCTACACCTTTTTAGCTGTTTTTATGAAAATGTGTAGGTAGGTATGTCTATTTCCCAGCTCTGTCTGCTGAAAAGGTCAAGAAGCAATGACGTTCTAGTGAAGCAATGACATTCTAGTATAGCAATGATCACAGATCTTGGGTTTTAAATACCAGTCCCCACTAAAAGAACCAGTGTTTCTTGAAGAAATGGTTGATTCCAGTGCTGGAGCAGTGAAAGTACAAGATAGACCTGGAAGAGTTAATTATGCCAAAAGATAATAAAGTGTTTTAAAAAGTTATAAGAGCATGTCAAAAGGATGCAGGAAACAGCGTAAAGGGTCTCCTACTGGCCCTGGGGATAATTTGAGTATCAAAATAAATAAGAGCAGGAAGCACTTCATTATAGCAGAATGCTGATTGACAAATATAGAAGGAATAATACTTTAAAAAATCATAAATTCAGACATAAATTGGTAGCAATAGTTACTAAATTTGAGGGTGGGAGAAGTTTGATGAGAAATAAGGTATTTATATAGTGTTAAGGTGTTTTCCCAAAAAGTACTTATTAATTGCAAAAGGAAAAACAGTAACTATGCAATGGAGAAAATGGATAACATTTTAATAATCAATTTTAACATGATTAAATTTATCATCGCCAATATTGGGCAAATAGACATCATGCACCTCTGGATATGATGCCCTGAGGAGGATATACTATCACTCTTGAGGTACTTCAGCCAAAAATGCATACCCTGAATCTAATCATGAGGAAACATCAGACAAGTCCAACTTGAAGGACATTCTGTAAAATAACTGGCCTGAATTATTAAAAAATATCCATGTTCTAAAAGACCAAAGAAAAGGCTGACACATTTTTCCAGATGAAAAAAGATTAAAGAGACATGACAACTAAGTTTAATACATGAGCTAGACTGAAACCTATACCAGACAAAAATTGCCCTAATGGTAGTTATTGGGACAGCTGACTAAATTAGAATATAGACTAACTTATAGTATTTACAGATAGATAATAGTATTATTAGTCAATATTACATTTCCTGAATTTAATAACTGTACTGTGGTTATGTAAGAGGATAGCCTTATTCGTAAAGTTGCAAGTTTCAGTAGTAAGATTAAATGGGAAGATTTCCAGTCAAGATGGTGGAGTAGGTCATGGCTGTGCTCGCCTCCTCTCACGATCACATCAAAATTAACCTACAGGGGTGACAGTTAGCTCAGTTGGTTGGAGCATGGCGCTGATGGCTCTGGGGCTGCCAGTTTGATCCCTGCATGGGCCACTATGAGCTGCGCCCTCCCTGAAAGAGTCAACTATGCCATTGTAGCATGAAAGCAATGTGTAACCAATGACCATGGCTGTTCACCAATTAAGTTTAAAAAAAAAAATTAACCTACAGAACAACCATCACTGAGTATCACCTGAGGCCCAGCTGAACCAAAGGACATATTGAAAAAGCCACCTTGAGATTGGTAGGAGGGGCAGAAATGCATAACAGACTGGTCCCATACCCACGTATGACCATTACAAATCTAGAGGGGTATCTTGACTATGAAAGTTCCCCCACACACACACACACACCAGAGAAGCAAGGGGTCCCAACCACACACAAGGCTCCCCAGCCCAGGGTTCCAGTGTTGGGGAGAGAAATCCCCATGATTTCTGGCTGTGAAAGCCAGCGGAGATTGTAGCTGGGTGAAACTGAGGGCTGTTGGAGTCCCAGGCATTCCCCTTAAACAGCCCACACATGGACTTATTCCCTGATGAACTCACTCACTCTGAGCTCCAACACTGGAGCAGAAGCTCAAAAAGCATCAGGGACATATGGGAAGAAACTTAGTTGTCTGGCTGCAGGGCAAGGGCTGGAGGGACAGTTTTCTCCCAGACAGAAGTACTAACAGAATCCACTGTTTCTTTCTTGAGCCCTCTTCTCCTCTCCTGGCATGCAGATGCAGGCAGGCATCATATCTGAGGTTCCATCAACCTGGCTAACACCATTCATCAACCCAGCCCTAGTGATTCCCTGAGACCCCATCCCACCCAACTTGCAGGCATACCCAAGCCGCTTCTAGTGGCTTTTCCATAGAAACAGCCTGTCTTAGCTCATGCTGAGGACTTTCCTAAAATCTCTGCAAGTTTCACAAAACCCAAACAAGCAGTATGTGGCTTCAGCATGTCCTGTGCCCCAGTTCACCTTTATTCCTAGGGTACAGCTCAAAACAGAAGATGAGTATACCAGGATTCATGTATTCATAACAGAGTCCAATTTTTGTCACCTTAACCTCTTAAGTCCTCCAAAAGCCCAGGTTCTAAGCCTCCCCTAGAGACACCCTCAGAGGGAAAATGGCTCCCTTTTCTGCATTCTCAGCTTCTGTGAAATCTCAGCCCCAGTGGCATATGTAAAGTTTTTAGAAGACTGCCTGGCACATAGTAATCACTTAATAAACATTAGCAAATTTTATTATTGCTATTTCTAAAATAAGTGAATCCTTACAGTATTTCCCCACAATTTTACGTTACCACCAATATTCTTCATTCTAGTATTACCATAAGAAATACTCCAGAAAACCAAAGTCACTGATTCATATAGCTATAAAAAAAAGAAAGAAAGAAAGAGAGAAAGAAAGGAAAAGNGTTAATTATCAGTTCAACATTTTTCCTCTTGGTCTAATCTCATTAATTCCACATTTACTTTAATTGACTCTCATTTGAATTTTCTGATTTCATAATGTGTGACTAATAATATTTCCACCAGGTCCACTTTGTGCCAGTCTGTTTTGTATTAGGATATTATACAGACTGGACTGGATGCTATTTTATAGGCAGACACACAGTATACGTGGTTGCCCCTGACAACATTTCTCAAAGAGCAGAATGAAAAGAATTAGGCAGCTGGGGGTTTGAATTCTGACCTTGGATAGGTTACCTAACTCTGCCATTTTTGCCAACCTAAAGAAAACAAAACATTGACTGAAAAGACAAGAAGATAAAACCAAATTGGAGAAGATCAGAAGCCTGAGAATGTCCCTCTCTCTCAACTTTCACCCCATTCCTGGGTCACAACCCTAAGAGATGGCCCAGAACCACCAAGATAACTTGGAGAGGCCTCCAGGGGCTGGGGATTTTTTTTTTTATTGTTAGTTTCAGGTGTACAGAACAATGCAATAGTTACCCTTTTCACCCTCACAAAGTAACAACCCCCCTCCCCCCAAACATGAGCATGACATGAGCAGTGGGAAAACAAGAGGGGTGGCAAAGGGTTAAGAAATAAAAGAAACAGCAGTCAAGAGTTAAATGAGCGTGGGGCCAAGGGTCTCCAGCCTCGTGGACTAAGAGCCCCGAATCGGGCCGACACACGGCTTTTATTTCTCCACCTACCCGGAAGTAGCATTGTTTTCTCCACAGTCTGTGAGTCTCATTCCTGAGAACTTGCTCAAGCCAGATTACCCATGCCTGCAAGCTGCTATTACGGAGAATCCACCAATAAGACAGATGCTCTGCCTTCACATACCCCATATGCATATGACCCCAGGAAGATAAGATTATTATGCTGAGGGCAGATACTATCACACCATCAGGTCACTTCCCAAGCAGGTTGAGGGAAGGAATGTAGCTACAGAGGTAGAAAACCCCCAGTCTCTTTGGGGGGCAAGTGAGGGCTCATGCCCACCTCCATCAGCCCCAAGATTTCTCCTGATGGCCACCAACCGACCGTGCCTGGCTTAGGTTGTTCCTCCCATGAGGAATCTTACCTGTCATTGACAAACCGGCCATCCTTCGGGGCCAAACAGGGAGACTCAAAGCGTATGAGCAGTGTCCTCAAAAGGGTCAGTTTAGGGTTAAGCATGGGGGGACAGACGGCTGGACAGCTGCATGGCAGCAATGTACTTGCATTATAGAATGTGCATCTATTGTCATCTCCCTCCTCCTTTTCCTACTAGAGTGTAACTGCTTGCCAGCAGGGCTCGTGTCTGTTCAGTTT
>NW_017731716.1:697066-746168 GCF_001890085.2 Hipposideros armiger
AAAAAAAAAAGAGTTTGAGCTCTGAGCAACAGTGCTTTGATCCCCGGCCCGCGCTGAGCAGCCGCTGAGCTGCCAACACGTGGCAGGATGGCTCAGCTAAAAAAAAATAATAATAATAATTAAAATAAATAAAAAGGACCTAAACTTGTATAAAGAGGTCACAGAAAGCATTAACCATGAAGTACAGATTGATAAATTGAACTTCATTGAATTATGAACTTCTGATTATCAAAAGGCACCGTTAAGAGTAAAAACACAAGCTACAAGGTGAAAGAAGATCTTTTTGCAATATAGACTTGACAAAGGACTCATATCCAGACTACAAATAATTCCTATATATCAATAAGAAAAAGACAACGTGGTTGTTTTAAATGGTCAAAAGACCTGAACAGGCACTTAACGAAAGAGGGATCCAAATGGTCCATAAGCCTATGAAAAGGTGCTTGTAAATTTCCTATTCCTGCTGTAATTGGAAAAATATTAATACCACAAACGTGGTGGCTTAAAACAACACAAATTTATTATGTTACAGTTCTGGAAACCAGGAGTTAAAAATGGGTCTGAATGGGTAAAAACTGAGATATGCTCAGGACTGTTCTTCCTGAAGGCTCCAGCAGAGAATCTATTCCCTCATTTCTTCCACCTTCTAGAGGTGGTCCTCCACATTCCTCAGCTACTGGGTCCCTTCCGTCTTCAAAGCCAGCTTTGAAGCAGCTCTAATGTAATCCAGTTGAGTCTCACGCTGCACCACTTCCATCATAACATCTCCTCTTGCTCTCCTTCTCCCCTCTGCCACTTCTAAGGTCCTTTATGATTACACAGGGCCTGCTGGGATAAGCCAGGACAATCTCCCCATTTGAGATCCCCAACTTAATCACATCTATAAAGTTCTTTTGTCATGGTAAGGTCACATATTCACAGATTGCAGGGATTAGGACATGAACATCTTTGGAGGGACATTATTCTGACTACCACATGCTCAACTTTATTGATCATCAGGAAAAAAAATCAAAATAAAAACACAACGTTCTACTACCTATGAGGATGGCTAAAACGGAACAGGACAGACAATACCGAGTTTTGTCGAGAGCGTGTAGGAACTAGAACTCTCATACATTGCTAGCACATCAATTAGTACAACCACTTGGGGAAACTGTTTAGTAGTGCATATGTCTATTAAAGCTAAACATGTGTATTCTCTATGACCTAGGTACTTATCAAAATAAAAGTACACAGTCATCTGCCAAAATACATGTATAAGAATGTTCAGAGAAGCATTATTTATTTATAGGAGCCCCAAACTGGAAACAGCCCAAATGTCCAATTGCAAAGAGAGTAAACTATGTTCGCACAATAGAATACTATAGCAGTAATGATATATTTCTTGATCTGTGCAGTGCTTTTATATAAGTATATTCACTTTGCTAAATTTCATCAAGCTGAACACATAATTTGTGTGCTTTTTTGTGTATGTATACTTGAATTTAAAAGCTTACAAAAATGTATAGAGATTTGGTGTTCACCTATGGAGAATTTTTTCTTTCCGGTCTTATTTTCAAAATTTTGGTTAACGAGCATATATACATATGATAGTATGAGGGGAAGCAACTTTTAAAAAATAGCAGAATGAGATTCTGTGAGGTTCACAACAAGTCTAAGTACAGTGTGTAATTTAAACACAGTGTAACTGAAAAAACATTGGGTTGCTAGACATGCTGAAAATGATGACCTAGAATGAACTCACCCTTAAGGTGGAGAAGAAGGAATAAAGTTTTGGAAGCCTAAGTTACAAATGGAGGATGGTAAAGTTTACCTTCAAAATGTTAACCATGCACAATACAAACTTTTAAAGTATTTCACGTATTATTAATATTTTGAACCCAAAATTCTACTACCCTTATTTCTTGAAAGTTGTTTACAAAGTTTTCATCCTTTTTTTGATACTCTCTTACTGCCTTAGTTTTCAGGGAGCAAAATGAAGGCACTTATCAGCCAAAAAGTAATAATAAATAGCATAATAGATGCTGCATAACAAACCTTACATAATCAACCAGAAAAACTTTTAGGCTAGAAATAGAATAACATATAAGAGCATATTCTTTCTGAACTGCAAAATAAATTTAAATGTAAGCCCACAAAATAACTTCAGTGATTTTTTAAAAAAATATGAATCTAAAGTTTAATAAGAATATGGGAGATGAGGTGGGGGGGCGTGTTACTGTGTGTTGCACAGTATTTGTCCTTCTTTCTGTAAATTTCTCTTCCTTTAAATGTAATCCTATTTTTTTTCTTTTTCTAGAAGTAGAAGCTCTAATTTAACCCTCTTTGTTCCCTTGTTTTTTGAATAACTAAAGTTCCTTCTGAACCTTCCTGTCAGTATTTTAAAGGGAATCTCCTGTTTAGAATCTTCCATTTTTATCTATACTCCCATTAGAGACCCCGAAGATAAGAACAAGATCATGCCCAAGCGCTCTTATACCTTTGCATGTTTCTCAGGAATTAAACCAAGGGAGTGATCCCTGTCCTCCACATCAGTAGTAGGTTTCACATTTGCTATTTAACATGTCCCATACCATTCTGCTTTTGGCCCAAGTAAATTGTCTTTGTCACCATGAAAATGGCTCTGAGTCTCAACCCAAAAAAGGTATTGGGGAGGTGACCACCCCATTCAAAAGGATCTATTGTTCCCTGGACTCATCTATTTTCTGAATGATATTTCAAGCTCAATGTCCTATCATTTTCCAGACTTTCCAAATATCTTTTTTAGTAAGCCTAACATTTCTTTCCCCTTCTTCTGGTAATAAGACCTTCTTTGCTGTAGGAATTAATCTTTCCCCATCCTATGTGGCTCTGGGAGGACTGCCAATCACAATTCCTTGCATTGGCTTGACAACCATGATACCCAATTCTTGGCTACAGTGATAGGCTGAAATAATGGGCACATGACCCATGCAAGGCCAATCAGAATGTGCCCCCTTATAATTTTATAATCTGGTGCTGGAAAAGCTTCCTGTTTCCTCTGAAAACCCAAATACGTCCATGGCCATGGTATCACTACACTGCCCACCCCCATAGCTTAAAAGAAATCTGTCTGCAAAAGGAGAGAATAAGAGCAATGACCAGAAAGAAACAGCCAAGTGATGGAAACAGAGAGAGGCTAAGAGAATACTGACAGTCATTTTAGTCCTTGCAGCCCCTGAGGTCAACACCAATCTGGAACTTTCCAGTGACGTAAACCACTGAATTCCTTTATTCCCTCAGGCCAATTTAAGTTGGGTTCTGTTACCTTGAAACAAAAGTCTTAAACCAGAAACCTGCAGCAGTGGTGATGCCAATCATCAGCTTCTCTCACCAATGTCTTATGGCTTGCCAGAGGAACAATTACCTCAGAGTACGGACTGACTGGTGAATAAGTAGCCATGGAGCTGCTCTGAATAGATTTCCAGGTTGACCATTTCAGGTCTAAAAAGTTAACTTAGTCCCAGGAGCTGAGGGTTATCAATCTGCATGTCACCTGAGTTCTCGCTAGGCCACATCCTAAAGCTAAACAACCAGGTTTTCGGGGGGGCAGTCAGGCTAAGGGCATGTGGTGCTCAGTGAACCATGTACAGTCCTGGAGCCCAGCATGTGTAACTGTCCTGCATTCCTCAAGAGACAGGAGATGGGGATTGTCGCCTTTGCCTTAAGCAAATCCATCAAGGAAAAAACTTGATCTGGACCTAGGACAAAGCAGAAGTTCTTAGCTGAAGAGACCTAGTTTTTTCAATAGGGATGACTCTGAGAGCCATGAATGGACATACCTTAATGGGTTTTCATGTCAGGCTCATGTCATTATTTTTCTTTGGAAAATGTCCCTGATTCTCACCATCAGATGACAATAACTGAGTGACAAAAACAGGCCAGGCAATTAAGCAAATGGCAAATTAGGCAACTGGGGCCTGGGGGGAGAGAGGCCTGGGTTTGAATCCCAGCTTGACAGTTATTAGCTATGGTCTTTGGGCAAATTACTTAAATTCTCTAGGCCTCAGTTTCTTCTTCAGTAAAAGGGGAATAATAGTGTCTACCTTAAAAACTTACTGTGAGGAATAAATGAGAAAGTGTTGATTTTTATCTTCCCTCTTTATCAATATATACTATTGCAGATATATAAAATATATATTATCAGACCAATTCTACAAACAATATTGTAAAATAAATCCTTATTTATAATATTATAACAATGAAACCATCACATGTGAAATCATCAAGACTTGAATATAGATATTTAAATATATTTATTATTGAATATTTTAATTGAATCTATTTCTGTGAGCTTTCACATATATAGAGGTAGGTATCACCATTAAAGGGACCAAACAGAAAAGAAAAAACTTTGTTTACTTTCATCCAGAAATGCCTCACTTTCTTAAACTATAAAATCTCCACATTCTGACATCAGAGAAATTAAGATTAACCTGATCCCAGACCAGCAGAAGCGATAGCGGAAGGTCCTTCTCCTACACGTGCGCATTGGTACATCTCTTTTTGGAAGGCAGTTTGTCAGTTATCTACCACAACACAAAACGTTCTTTTCTTTTTTTTTTTTAACCCTAACCATTTTACGTCTAGAAATATCTGCTACAGAAATACCCACACATACACTCCGGAAAGTATGTGCATATAAGGATGTCTGTTGTAGTATTGCTTACAATAGTGGGCAAAGTGCCCATCGATAGGGATGTTGGGATACAAATCAGAGACCGAGTTCACAAACCAGAATTCCGGGGGTTCTTCCAATGGCCACATGTGGATAAACCCTGTCCTCTGAATCAATTCAAGTCAACAGAAATGTATTGAGTGTCTTCCTCATGCCAGGACTTGGGCTGGGTATGTGAGGACAATGGGGAGTAAGGCAGAATCTGCCTTTAGCCAGAAGAAGAAAAATCTAAAACCAGATCCAAATTCTGCCAATCCAGATAGGTTCTTATAAGATTGTTTTTAATAACACCCATGATTTTGAGTTGATAACTTCAACTGAGGATCACTTAAAAATTATGCTCACCAAAAGCACTGGGGCAAACTCTGTATGAAGAGGTAATAAATGTATTGAAGTTCTTTTGGGCACCATATAATCATAGTTTTGATAATTTCTTATGTCATCTTACTATTGATTTTTCCTGAGCCTTCTGTCAAATAGCTATAATTTCTTTTGGGCGGCTTGCCAAAAGTCAATAAACAATTTTACCCTTATTTTTGTAATAAACTGCACTAAAAGGAATTAGTTTCCTCCAAAATTACTGGAACACCTTGCACATATTAAAGTGAAATTTTCTTAATTTATAAATTATAAAAAAATATAACCAGGCACAAAATTAGAATGTGTAGTAATGGTTCAGTTCTGTAATCTAAGTATTAATATAAAGTAGTAATCCTACATAAATTTCTATAATGTAGTTATGAATAAACAAGATTAAAACAAGTATACTAATAGAAAGAAGAACTGTTTAACATTCTTCCACATATACTTCAATTTTTTTCATAATTTCACATATCTCAAGGATAAATAACATGTCACAAAATCAATTATGCTAATTAACATACTATTTTTGCTTAGGGCCTAAACAAAATAAAACAAAGAGGCTGAAATAAATTTACTAAGTTCTAATCCCCTTTACAAGTGCCATTTTTTATTGCCATTTTAGTCTTAAGTGAGAGAATTAAGTTCATTTGTTATGTGGGCTTCAGACATACATGCATGCTAGATTTCTCATAGTATAGTGACAAGCGAGGTTAGACCAGAAATGTATAAAAAGTTAACAATTTTGTTTTCTGGCATTTCACAAATATCTGTTTAGTTCTTATGTCAGGGTTTTTGAAACCCCCAAACAAGGCTAATCTAAATTTAAAAATATAGAGACAGTTTGAAGACTCTATTATTAACTTCCATTGTTCTGAATTTCTGGGATCTTGTTTTTTCCAGCTGCCTATTTTCATTTGCTACTTACTCAAACATCAATCTAGCAGAACTTTTACCTTATTATCCAGAAATCATACTTGGTATGAAAAGAAGGGTGCCCTCTGCTAGATGTGCTTCTTTTGTGGTGACGAAAGGTGAAGTGGCCTGCTCTGAATATGTGAAGACTTCAGATTCTCAAGTCACTACATAGGGTGGTCTAATTATGAAAATAAGTTGGGATCAAATACATGGTGATGGAAGAACTGACTCTGGGTGGTGAACACATAATGCAACATATAGATGATGTATTACAGAACTGTATACTTGAAACCTATGTAGTTTTTTTGACCATTGTCACCCCAATAAATTTTAATTTAAAAAAAGAAGTCAAGCATTTTATACATCAACATATTGGAGACATTTGGTAAAGTTCTAAAATTATTATTTATACTTTACCCACATTTGCCAAAATGTTGTAGATCTCTTTGATATTTAATAAAATCTTTTTAAAATCCTATGATTAAAATTCCTAAGAATGCTTAAGGGAAAAGGTCAAGGATTTGTGTTCACTTCAAATGAGCATGGGCTGTAGAAAATACACAGTCTCTTTGAAGTGCATATGGTGCAGGGGAAAAGTAACTTAGACATCTAGTAACTATTGGCCTATCACCACTTCTAGAATGTCTTCTGAGTGACTGCCTCCTTGATATAGTACCACTGCACGATCACTCACGGCATGCTACTGCTTCATACTTTCATTGATTTATTGCTGGAAATACGATTCCCACTTTTTGTGGCACCCAGAAGGAAAAAGCTAGCTGCTGAATTAGCTCCTGAGATTCGAGAGAGACTTAGATGAAACTAGGACACATATGGGATTAAATACGCCTTTATATACATAATCATTTTCCAGCTATAAAATAACAAAACAATTATTGCTTACAGAGAAAATCTGCTCTAGCTCAGAAGAAACTAAGCTCTGAATTATGTGAAATTTGAGTCTATAATTTAGTCTTTGCTGTGTGACAGTCTATAAAGATTAACAAACAAAAAAATACACCGCTATCCTTTCTTTTTCCTGTTCTGTTGTTCCCCACCCCCCAAGGCACTTACACAGAATGTTGTATAAGTCTTCAAAAGAAATAATAAAACACTATAAAACCAGATGAAACCACAAGCCTGTCCTTAAGAAAACAATAAATGGATTTTCAAACCTCTGATTTGTTGCTACATTAGATATGCTTCTTGATTAAGGATGTTTTGAAAGTGAGAATAGGAGATGCAGTTGCTTAACTTGCACCTTCATTCAGTATCCCCGGCTGAAATAGATGGCATCTCAAGGGTGCTTAATCTCCAAAGAAGAGGTGCCTATGAACAAAATGACACTCAAATCTCCTAGATATCAGGAATTGTTTTTCCCAAATATGTGGGAATGTATCCTAATTAGTCTACACTTTCCTGTTGCCTCCATATTTTCATTCTTACTCACTGTTCTAGCAATCTGGGTTCTACCCTGGTACCACCAGAACGAAAAAGCTCTTCCCTTGACCTCTTTTGAACCCCAATCCTGGTCCGTCTCTTTGCTGGGCTCCACAGTGGACGCTCCCCCACCACCACCACCACCACACCCTCACCACCAGCCCCTCCGAAATACACAGAGACAAGCGTTTGCTCCTCCCTGGCCTTCCAAGTCCCTGCACTCCCTCACTTCCCGTCTCTCTGCTCCTTCTCAGGTGCCTTTGTGCTCCGTTTGCTCTCCTCCTCACTTAAAGCTAAGGGTGTGTCCCAGGGTCCTATTCTAAGCCCTCTCCACTTCACTTGCTCCCCTTTGATTGCTCACACATGGCAATCAGCAGGAGCTTCTCCCAGCAGGCACTCAGTCAATATCTGTGAGATGAGTCTCACCCTCATCCATGATGAGGGCCACCCAATACAAGAGACCATCTAATCTGGATCTCCATCCAACTGCCTTCGCTGACCACCACCCTCCTCCCATGAATGGGTTGAAGACTACGACTCTAGGTTAACATATTTCAAGATGGCTTCTCATTTAACATAATTGTGGCTCTGTCTTTCCTTCCTGGTTTATAGTCTCCATATAACAGAAAGAGCATGGCTTTGGAGTCAGATAGAAATGCATTCAAAGCTAGGTCTGTCAATTACCAGCTATGTGGCCATAATTTTGAATTTTTGCAGAATTTCAGGGGAAAAATGTATATGTAAAATATTTGTGTGTATATATATATTTTTTAATTTAGGGCCTAGTGGTTTCTTTTTCTTTATTTATCTTTAACTCACTTTGCAAAGCTCCCTACCATGCCTTATTTAATTGAATTTTCACAATAACCTCCCAGTAGGTCTAGAAAGAGAAGTTGAGGCTGGCTGGGTAACAACTAATAAGAGATAGAATCAGATTCTAACCTAAGCCTGACTGGCTCTGAAGCCCTAGCTCTTTCCACCACATAAAGTGCCTCTAGGACACAGAGGGGCCAGTAGGCTGGGTGGGTGGGGTGGGGAGACACACAAACGGAAACTTATGGCATAATATGAGAAGTGCTATAAGAGAAGTATGGAGCCGGGTGGTTCAGTTGGTTATTTGAGCGTGTGCTCTGAGCAACAGGGTTGCCGGTTCGATCCCCGCATGGGCTTTGAGCTGTGCCTTCCTTAAAAAGAAAAAAAAAGAGAGATAGAGAGGAATGGAGTAGGGGTTATAAGGAAAGAGACACTGACTGCCTCAACAAACCAAGGAGAGCTTCACAGAGATGGTGCGCTAGAGTTGAGCACCAACATGATAACATGAATCTACCCTACACGTTCCTCAACAAACTTTCACTGCTAGTTATTTTCTAACTTTGATTTTCTAACTCCATCATTCTATCTATAGTTAAGAGTTGGCCTTCTATTCAAGGAAGAGCTTTCTCTTCTTCCCATTAGTTATTTATATCACTATAGATACATGGATTTTTATTTTATTCAATGGATTATAATTCATGCTCAAATTATCCCAGATGTAACCAGCAGAAGTCCCCTCAAGCTGGCTCTTGTGACATTTTAGTATCTCCCCTTATTCGTTGAGCACTATTATACTTTCTAGCACAAGAAGCTATTTCAGACTCATCTTGTGCTTTCCCTGCTCCAGGAACCTGTTTTGTTTGCTTTTAAGTTCTGATCCTTTTTTGTGGAAAATAGTATTTAGAAACCATTCTAAAGTTCTGAGTGCTTGGTGTGTTATTGCTTATCAATCCTCTCAATGGACAGAAAAAGAAAGTTGAGTGTGAATGTGTGCGTGTGTGCACACACACACATTTCTATACACCTATCTATATTTCTATAGGAAATGTCTTTAAAATATAGATTTGGGGGGCTTATAAACAGACTATTGAATCAGTACATTTAGGAGTGGGCTCATAAATCTGTGTTTCTTTCAAGTTTAGCTGGGTTTTCAAAGAGAGGATTGACTAGGGGAGTGATAGCAGAGGCAGGAAGACCAGTTAGGAGGCTACTTACTGTAAGGTCTCAACAAAAGTTAACAGAGGTGCGAACGAAGGCGGGAGCAGCAAGATAGGGAGGATGTA
This sequence comes from Hipposideros armiger, assembly GCF_001890085.2. NCBI lineage: Eukaryota > Metazoa > Chordata > Mammalia > Chiroptera > Hipposideridae > Hipposideros > Hipposideros armiger. Next base: position 706,577 of record NW_017731716.1, read on the forward strand.
ATCAACTGTACCTGGGGCTGACTGGATAATGCAGATGCAAGAGGGAAGCCACAACAGGCACTCAGTGTTTCCTCTTAGATAGCTGTCATCGCTGTGGCCTGCCCACACACTGTCGTTTACATAGTAAGCACTGGACACATGTTTATTTAACTGACATCTTCTCACATTTCTCCTATAGATTATATAAAAATCCAGGTGACATTCTAGGATGAAAATAATGATAAACATGCAAAAATTTATACCTCGTCCCTATAGTTTATCTTATAAATTAAAAACTGAATGTCAGTCAAGGCACAAAGGATGACTCGTGAATTCACTGTCGGCAGCAGGCCAGACTTTCATATAAATATGGGCTGGTCAAAGTGATTGTGTTCCTGTCTCCTGTGCATGCAGAATAATAGGCCTAGAAGGCTTTTTACCTCTGGAAGCAACCTCTGTAACAGTGTCTCCTATTGTCAAAAAAAAAAAAAAAAAGAGCTACAGCCTGCTAGGGATAAAAGTCATTAAGCTGAGATGACTGCTTACTATCACTGCAGCATAAAACTCACTGGAGCATGAGCAAAATATATAAAGGAGTTGTAAAAAGAAAAGGAAAGCTAAAAGGAAATGACCCTTGGAATTCTAACTGCTGTGACAGAAAGTTTAAAACCCAGATAAAAGTACAACCCACAGAAAAATCATTCCCAGTGTCTGTGTAATAAAAGCAATTCATCAATGACCTTCTCATTGCTAGACCCACAGAGCCCTCTTCCAGACTTTGTTATACTCTACTGATACTGTTGAGGGTCTCCTTAACACTCTCTGCTCTTGGCCTCCGGGGCACTCAACTCTTCTGCTTTTCCTCCTACCCCTCTGATTCATCCGTCTTTCACAAGCACCTCTTTCTCTGATGATCTCTTAAAAGTTCATCTTCTTCTAAATGCTAACCCTGGCCTCTTCTCTTTCCTCCACATGCTCTCTGGGTTATCTCATCCACACTTATATACTCACTGCAACTCCCACAGTTCTCTCTTGAGCAAGAAGACATATATATATATATATATATATATATATATATATATATATATATATATATATATATATATATAATCACCTCTTGGATGTCCCTCAGACACCTCAATCTAAATATGTTCAAAGCTGAACTCATCACCCCCTGACCTTGAAACTATTCCTAATTCGATTTCAGTAAATGATAACCACCACTGAACCAGCTGACTATGCCAGAAACTTGATCATTACCGTATACCTCCCTTCTCCCTCATCACCTATATCCAACCAATCACCAGGAATCTGGAATCTCCAGAATATTTTCATTGCTTACCTTAATGATCTCACACCTGGATTACTTCAAATGCCTCCAGACTTTCTCTCCAACAATCCATTATTCACACTGCAGTCAGAGTGACCAGCCCAGAGCCTACATCTAATGATGTTCCTTCCTCCGGAAAGCCTTCTCTGACCACCACCCCCTCCCATGAATGGGTTAGGTGTATGTCCTGAGGTCAAATACCTTGGGCTGACTATGATAGAACTGAACACACCATATCCAGCTGCTCACTTATTTATGAATACTGCACTCATGATTATAAGTTCCTTGACAGGAGATGCATATTGTTCACTGTTGGGTCCCTAGCGTTTCTCACAGTATATGACACATAGTAAACACTCAGATCTCTGTGGCTTCTTAACATAATGATCCATTTGTAACTAAGACTCAAAAGACCAATTCAATTGGCTTTGTAGGACCAAGCTGGATAGTTATGTGTGCTGAGGGGTGAGGCAGATTTTTTTTTTTTTAGTGGCAATAATGCAAAATGGATCATTAAGTTAAGAAGCCAGACTACAGACGGAGAAAATCAAAACATATACTATCCACAGAGAAACAGAGATATAAATCCTTGCAGTAAAAATAAATAGGAAAGGACTAGCTGCCTGTTTATCTTGCAGTGCCTGAGAGGCCAACCATGCATCCTATAATTGAGTTCCAAAAGATTCTCATCACCTTATGATCCTCGTGCCTTAAAATAATTCTCAATAACCTTAGAATACTTCTATGACCAGCCTATTTCTATTTTAGCCTAATATCTCTGACCAGTCCAGAGAAAGCTTCTTTCTTTTGGGAGGTAGAGCTGGCCTGTCATTCCCCTCCTTCATGCCAAAGCAAAGGGAATGGCAGAGAACTAGTGGGCCATCCTGGAATCCTTCAACTCCTGGGCTGAGGCCATCCATAAATGAACTGATAAAGGAGTAGAGGTCAAGGGACACCCTCTCTGACCATTTCCTCTGCTTTCCATACCTCCTCCACCCCGTCAGCTGCCTCAACAGATCTGTCTCTAGCCGCAGGGCTCAAGAATGTAAATTCACTTTTAAAAAGCAAAAATCTTTGGCAGTAAACAAAGCCAATATATAGACTGTTGTTGGTCCCTAAACCAGCAGTTACTAAATACTGCACTGGCTTCTCAAAGTATAAATGGTTATATTCTTTAAATATATAAAAATCTATATACCCTTCATAGGATCTAACAGCATCTTTACAAATATGGGCTAGCAACCAAAGCCTTGCACTTCTATTACTTTTAGGTTAATCTTTTTAATGATTGTTTCTATTTCTGAGTCCCCAAGTGTTCAGTATCTTCTGTGTGAGAGGAATGGGCCCCCTGCTAGGGGAATTCAAAGACTGTAGGCATCCATGACCATTCAATGGAAAAGAATCGTTTTTTAAACAAATGGTGTTGAGACAATTGGATATTCACATGCAAAAGAATGAAGCTGGACCCCCCTACCTCACACCGTATATAAAGAACTCCAAATGGGACATCTCCCTAAATGTTGGCGCTAAAACTATAAAACTCTTAGAAAATATAGAAATAAATCTTCATGACATTGGATTAGGTGATGGTTTCTTAGATATAACACCAAAAGGATAAGCAACAAAAGAAAAAAATATAAATTGGACATCACCAAAATTTAAAACTTTTGTGCTTCAAAGGAAACCATCAAGAAAGTGAAAAGACAACTCATTGAATAGGAGAAAATATTTGCAAATAATCTATCAAATAAGGTACTTATAGTCACATCACATAAAGAACTCTTACAACTCAAGAATAAAGACAAACTAATTTAAAATGGGCAAAGGATCTGAGTGGATATTTTCTCCAAAGACGATATATAAATGGCCAATAAGTTTATGAAAAGCAATCAGTATTATTAGTTGTTAAGGAAATGCAAATAAAAACCACAATGAGATACCACTTTACACCCAGTATCATGGCTGTAACCAAAGAGACAGACAATAACAAGTGTTGGTAAGGATATGGAGGAATTGAAACTATTATACAATGCTGATGAGATCATTAAATGGTGTAGCAGCTTTGGAAAAAATTTTGGCAGTATGTCAAAAAGTTAAACATACAGTTACCATATGATTCATCAACTTCACTCCGAACTACACACCCAAGAGAGTATGTCTCCACAAAGGCTGTGGACATACCCTTCCACTCACCACAAGGACAGGCTCACCATCTCCTTAACTTGTTCCAACCAATGCCTGCTTGGCTCTTTCTGGAGAAGAAAGAACACTGTGCTAGGTGACAACTTAATTAAGAAAATGGTTCTGTTAATTTAAGAATTTAATAAATATATAGATCATATACAGAGGGTGCCAAAAAATATATACACATTTTAAGAAAGGAAAAAACTATTAAAATTATGCTAATGGTAACCACTTTGAGCACCTCTTGTAATTGCAGTAGTTGAATGTGACTTGTATTCATCTTTTCTTATCAGTATATACTGAGTATTACAATTTTAATCCAGTTTTTCCTTTCTTAAAATGTGTATACTTTTTTTGGCACCCTCAGTATATATATTATTAAAAGTCTATTGCATTAGCTGGCAATATCTTTTGGGTTGAAAAACAGCACTGGTCTACTGAGCTCTGAAACATGCCTAGATTCTTGCTGTGTAGAGTGGCCTGGGGACCAGCGCATTGGCATCCCTTGGGTGCTGGTTAGAAATGCAGAATGTCAGGCCTTACACCCGCCTCACTGACTTGGTGCTCGGGTGACTCCTACTCACAGTGATATTTTAAGAACAACTGTTTGCTCTCAAACACTTTATTTACATGGAAGACCAATCCACATATGACAAACTCCAGTTAAACCTGCAAGAGGAGCCTGACTTGGGAAGATGTGTCGTCCACTAGGTAAAGGGTGGCTTTTCGTGTGACGCCAGTCTACTGAGGAAGAGTCAGTTTGGGAAGCAGAGCCAGCAGGTCAGCCTTCCCAGCTGCTTCCTTTTTCTTTTTCGATGGCAAAACTGTCACCTACATTGCAGAGGTGTTCAGATCCACCTCCTTGTCAGAAGGAGAGGCCCTAGGACAGCCCTGCTTGGAGATGCTGCCATGGAACAGTTTTTCACTTACCACAATATAATCTACATTCAAATTGACTATTGGCAGTAGAGCTAACATCATTCTTTGTAAGAGCGTATACTCCAGTGCAATGTTTTACAAGCTTTGAAACAACCCGTTATATAGTAACCATATTTTTAAAATAAAAACGTGGTCATGTATTCTGAATTTAAAACAGGTTCATGATATGACAAGAACAAGAGAACCCATGACAATAACTGAATGGAATATTGATGACTGTCCTGGGAAAGCTAGGACATATGGTGCCAAAATCCATAAGGCACTAATGACCTGATTAAGAATTATGGTAACCTTTCTCTGGGTATCTATACCAGAATTCTGTGCACCCCAAGTTCTTTCCCATTCTGATGCCTTTGCATGTAATCTCTCCTCCGCCATCGCATCTTCACTTCTCTGCCCCTCCTCATCCTTCAGGTCACAGCCTAAATGCCACTCCCTAGAGACCTTCCCGGGAAACCTTATCTAAGGTACTCTCACACCACCATTGAATCCAGTTCCTCTTTATGATCATTCCCTTCTTAGTGTTTCTCATAATCTATACTCACCTTTTTTTCTTGTTCATTCATTGTTGGCATCCCCCACCAGAATGGGGGCAAGAACTCGGTCATGGTAACTGATGTATCCTCTGCTCCTGCTACATTCTAGACATGAAATGAGCTATTGACAAATAAGCAAATGAGAAGGAATACATACAGAGGGTGCCAAAAAAATGTATACACATTTTAAGCAAGGAAAACTGTATTAAAATTGTAATACTCAATATATATTAATAACAAAAGATGAACACAAGTCACGTTTGACTTCTGCAATTACAAGAGGTGCTCAAAGTGGTTACCGTCAGCAACCAGACACTTCTGATTATGGTGAACTACTGCTTGAGCAATGTGACCAAAGTGTCCACTCATATACATTTTTCTGGCACCCCCAGTATATATAGCATCTGAAACAGAGCAGGCACTCAACTCAATATGGGTTTAATTCCTTATAGTTAACCCCATGTTTCCCAATTTCAAATTCATCAAGAGACTAAAGAATATGAAAGCACATCTCCAGGCCTTCACATAAATCTGTTTGCCCAATACTCCTGGCCCAACCATAGCTGTAAGACCCCTCTCTTAAAATTCAGCAAGCTCAATTTGATCTGCAGCACCAGATTATTTTAGCCATGTCACAATTGAGACTTAAAAGTTTTATGTTAAATGTCTCTAGTAGATCATTGTTCAAGGTCATTGTTTCAAAGCCAATGGTGGTTCTTAAGTGAACTTGAACACGGTTCCATTTCTAGACTAAGTTCCAGCAATCTGCTTCAAATACTCTTGATTATAGCATGGGGTTGATAAACAGAGTTACAAGGAGCAACTAGCTTACTAAATTCTGGTTAGAAACAAGGCACAGTGGTAGGAACTACAGTCACTGAGAAAAATACAAGAGTCTGTAAAGCAGTGAAGCAATGACTTTGGGACTTGGAACCAGACCGACTTGGGTTCCAATTCCCCATTCTATAGTCTGCTAAATAGTGACTACGGGCAGGATCTTTAACCTCCCTGTGCCTTGGTTTCACAACCAGTAAACTGGAGGTAACAACAGTAACATGTCTTGGGGTTGTTGGGAGGGTGGATAAACCTGCACACACATTTAGCACTGAGTCTGCACTCAGGAAATGTTGGCGCTGGTTATTATATTCATTCTCAGTCTCAAGGATCTTACATACACTTACAAATGAAACTATTCAGAATGTAAGTGATACATATTACATGAGCAGCATTGGTCATGAAAGATGCAAAAGTTTAGAAGCATGAGGCACCCCTTCACCTAAGGATGGTAAAAGGTCTCATGGGAGAGGGAGACTGAAGCAGATGGGGCCATGCAGGATGTGGATACAAACAGGACCCCTGAGATGGGCACCTACTATTTGGCAAACACTGTGGGGCACTTTGTATGTAATCTCCACAAGCTAAAGACCTTTAAAATGCCCATCTTATAGATGAGAAGCTGTTTCACTGATGATAGCTGAGACTCACAGAAGTTTAGTAATTTCCCTGAGTCACCCAACTGGTGGCAGATGTAGGTTCAAACTCAGGTCTCTCTGACACCAAAGCCCAGCACAATGCAATTGGGGAAGAGGGGGTGCAGGGGGAGAAGGGTGAAATAAATCATTCCAGTATGAAGTAAGAAAGAACAGAGTGATCTTATTATATGGCAAGTGGGAAGCAAACAACTTATGATTTTTTAAAGAAAAGAAAAAGAAGGGTAGAAAGGTTGGTTAGGGCCAGAAAGAATGGAAAGCTAAGGTGTTTGAGCTTCAGCCTGTGGGCAATGAGGAATCATTGTTTTGCTTTTGATATATGTGTGTGCTTTTAATTAAATATTACTACTACCACTACTAAGAACATTTATTGAGCATCAAAAAAGGCCCAGGCTCCACGCTAAACATTTGCATACATTATTTCTAATAGTTACAATTCTGCAGTTTAGGTACTGTTACCCCCAGTTCACAAATAAACAAGGCCCTGAGAGGTCAAGCCACTCACCAAAGGTGCCTTCAGTAAATGGCAGAATGGGGTTCATACTGAGTATTATGTGAGGTCAAAGTCAGTGCCCTTTCCCCTGAAACAGTATTGCAGGAAAACCTCCCTTTAACAGAGCTGAAAAATGAGAGAAAGGAAAATGGAGCCAGGACGTAGTCAGAAGCAATACAGGGATCCGGAGTAAGGAGATGAATGCCACAGCTAAGTCACAGTGAAAACGGAAGGGCGGTGACAAGAGAGCAAGTGTGTTCATGACCTTTTCTTTTATTTACTCTATTTCTCTGTCATGCTCTGCTACCTGAAGGAGAAACCAAGTTAGCAATTATTCCAACCTCGGTGACTGTCCTGGCCTTCAAACCCTGATGTGAGTCCTGTTGTTCACTCAACAGCAAACACTGCTTTAAGTATTTCCTTGTTGTGTTGCAATGTTATCAGGGCTAAAATACGGCATCATCCTTGAATCTGTTATCTGTGTTGAAGGGTCATCATTCAAGAAGAGAAAATTAAGTCTCTGCATCCAATAAATCATTTTGCTTCACATATCAACATTTTTTTAATACCTGACTTAAACACGTAGTCTGTCAAATCAAGAGGACACATATGCTGAGCTCTAATGAGCTCTGCCTAATCCTACATTATTATTAAGGTCCATCCTGATTCAGAGACCACATGGTTTTATAAAATGGAGTATGGTTTCAATACTTGTTGGGCTGCTTTCTTGTTAATATTCTAGGGAAAGTAGCACAACAAATAAAGCAGGAGGAAATGTATGCATCGTGAATATGCCTTTCAAACGAACACAAAAGCTAACTGGATGATTACTTCCATTATCTCATTTGATGGATTCAAAGGTTAGAAGTTTTATATGCATGTAATGATTCCCAAAAAAACAAAACACTTTTGCACTAAAACCTTCGCTAGAGTCCTTCTCTTTTAATGATAAACTTCAACATTTTAAGTGAAAAATCAGTAATCTAAAACTGGGATACACAGAAATGACTTGAAATTCATAAAGATAAAAGAGTACAATTTTCCTATCCATATACAGAGTTAATACATAAATATTCCCAACATTTTGCAACATGAATTTCAAACATTTACCATGTTTCTGGGATTCAAATTATGAAAGAAATGGCACTTAAGAGTCCCACATACTAAGAATAAAAACAAATATGGTTTGTGCACTGCCTTTACCAGGAAAAATATTTACAAAATAAGATCAAAATAACAGTATAAACATTCTAATTTTACAGCTCTTAATTACACAATGATCTGTAGTTTGTATTTTTTAATCTGTTGGACTAATTTATTCCTATGTGCAAAGACATACATGGATATTAAATAACTCTGCTCACTTATACATTCTCAAACCCAACCAAATATGGAAAATTTAGCAATGAAGTCCTTTCTCCGAAGGCAGGCTTACTACTATGTCACCAATCAGTATAAACACATAACAATATTAATAAATAGACCAGAAGCTAAATTGTCTTTTTTTTTTCTTTTCTAGTGAGGTTCCCTGCAAATCCAGTTATACAAATAACTTCACCTTTTCTTCAAATCTGAGTGTTTTTTAAGCCAGATATCATCACATCCCTACTAGCCCAGCTGCCAGTCATAACAGCAGTTTACTGCAACTCCACCCTCTTCCCACCTTCAGTTCCAATAGTGCATGGAATTTTTTTCCTATTAGAGAAAAAATTAAGATTAAGAGTTCAAATCCTCAAAGTAGGTAAGTGAACTGTCACAGAAACATTACTTAACCCCAGGGAATTTTCTGTTTAATTGCCATTCTCTCCCTTCCCCCAAAGGACTACATCTTATTTTGATGGTGTAATGGAAAGCACTGCATTAAGAAAGAGCAAAAACATAGTGGGTTTAAATTTTTAAATATATAACCTTTTCACAACTCACTGTTAATTACTTTAATAATCAGCCTGGCAATCAGAGGAGCAAAACCTGCAGGACAGACAGAACCAGGTAAGGATGCTTCCATCACAGCCATTGCCATATCAGGGATAGAAGAACTATTTTGTCATACGTGACATGAAGAAAGTTTTACATGTCAGTTCCACCAAATCTTGAGAACAGTAGAGCTCCTAGCACTCAAAATCTTCATCTTCAAAAAGTCAAGATTTTAAAAAAACTATGTCTCACTGTATCTGCAAGTATTAAGTTTTTACTAAATTTTTCAACTTTAGGCTTCAGGAAGAAAAAGGCTCTGGAATAAGCACAATACTCCAAGGGGGGTGGGGGTGGGGAACTAGTCTTTTAAATCACTTTCCCCAGGGAGAAATTAAGGCCATTAACATTATACCACTTAACTATTTATTTCATTATGAAAGGCAAACTTAGAGCCCAAGTGGCAATATTCTGAAAATGTGATAGAAGTTGTTCTACACCAGTGAACACACAGTGTGGAAGATACAAATATGGTCTCTGTCAACTGTAGTCCATCTTCAGCAAATTATTTTCTCTGTGGGCTGAGGCTCCCATATCATGGACCTCTTCCTTAACTGCGGAAGGCTCAAAGGAATTGCCTGTGAAGAGGCCCTGGACCACACCTTGCTTGATCACACAAGAAGCTAACAGGGGCTGGAGAAAAATGCATCTGGTCCAAAGATAAGAGGACAAGGCTAAGAATCAAAATACGCCCCTCTACAATTTAATAGGGAGGACCCCTAAAACGGCTTGCATCCAATGGTGTTCTAGTCAGCCCTGGGCATCGGCTGTCAGATGTTGGTCATTCTGTGGGTTGCCTGGTAGGGTTTTGTGGTCCAGCAGCTGCCAGTCTTTTATAACCTCAGCAATGTTGTGGAAGCGTCCATTTAGTGTATAAATAAGCTTTTTGGCATTAAAACATTGCCAAGTGAAAATATTAGAGAACAAACTCCCCACCCACTGCAGAAGAAATTTCCCAGTTTCAAAGCAACTGGGATTAAGATTCCAAATTACCTGTAGCAAAATTTTCTTTTAGTGGGTTTCCCCCCCACCACCACCACCCCCAATCCTCTTGCTTGCTGAGGAAGCTACTGTGAAGCCTCCCAAAGACGTAACCCGCAGTTCCGATTACTGGTCCTACATTTACCTAGTTAGGGAAGGAAGAAGTGTTTGATAGTTACCCAGGATCCTTCCACTTGTAGCAGGAATAAAACACCAAAAAAGCATTAGGACATTCAACTCCTTAGAGATTCAAAAGCCTTCGGGAGGAATACGGAGAATCTGTCCCTCCCCACCTGCACCCCAACCCTGTTTCTGCCCTAGCTTTAGAATCAGCAGCCCTTGTGTATTCCCTGCGGTTCCACAGTGCATTCTTTATTCCATGGGGCTCTCCCACACCTGACCCCAGGAAAGCTTGGCTGGTCATCCTTTTCCTCCCCCACCTCCCTTCCAGCCTCCACACTCGGCCCCTCCCCACCGCCCCAGGCCACTTCCTTACCTGATAATGTCGTCGTTGTGTCCCAAGAAGAATTTTTGGCTGTGCTCGCGGGTGTTGTAAACCACCCCGACCCCAGCCACAAAGTAGACCACCTCCTTGCCGGCCGTGTAGTACAGGTTGTTGCGGCACTGGTGACCCCGGTACCCGTACACCCACTCCAGCCGGAGCTGGCAGCCGGGAGCTGTCCGATCCGCCATGATAAGCCGACCCCACTCGCCCCCCGTCCCCCCCACCCCGCGCGCGGGTCCGCTGCCGCTTCGCACCGGGTCTGTCCTCGCCAAGGCTCGGGCTGCGGAGGACCTGCAAGGGCTCAGTGTGCAGCACCGGGCGCTGATTTCCGCGGCGATGCCGCCGCCACCATCATCCGCCGCCGCCGCCGCCGCCGCCGCCGCGGGAGACCAGCCGCCAGCGCGCGGCCGCCAGACCCCGCCGGGTGCCCCGGCTCCCTCTCCCCGGGCGAGGCGTCTTCTGGGGTGCCAGCACCCGCACGCACGCCTCACTGCACCTGCGGGCTTCGGCCCCCGGGAGAGGTTCTTGTGGGGGTCACCCCGCCTTTTAAATCAGGGATCTGCATTTCCGACACTGATTACCCAGTTCGCTCACTGAAGTTTGGCCGTGCGCGGGGGCTTCGCAGCAGGCAGCGAGATTTATGCTGTGACAGCTTTGATATGACAGGGAACCCGGCTAAGCTTTGCCATCACCATCCTTGGATCCGAAACTGACAGTCTATATCCAGGATGCAAGAGCGAGGAAGAAAAGAAACAGATTTTTTGCATAAGTCACCCCAGTCCAAGAAAATGATCCCCAAACTAAACCAAGTTTTGTTTCCTTTTTTTTTTTTTCAGTTGTCAACTACTCCCCTTTACTACCTCCAGACCCACCTCCTTAAAGGATATGAAATGTGTCCTACATGCTGCTGACTGGTGTTTGCTGATAAGATTTGAAAGAACATTCGCTGTTTTCCCCATTAAGCCAGGATGAATATGCAATGGTCATTTTTTAGATGCTCCAATTAGTTGTCGTGTATGTGTTTAAGGTTTGTATCTTCCATGAACCCAATCTTGGCTGAGAAAACCATAAAGAACTTAGCAGTTCTTACTAATCACCAACTCCAATTGCAAGCGTCATAGACGATTTTTCTGAATCGGAGGAAATAAGACACTAGTGCAGTTGGAGGCAGGAAAGCGTTACCTACAGACGCTCCTGGTCAAGAAGAAATTATAAATAATTAACAAGTGGCAAAAATCGTGTACCTCTCCTTAGGCAGGTCTGCGCTAGCTATTGGGTCCCGCAAGCTCAAGGGTCTCGCCTCTAAGCTTGCGGTGGGGCAGGGACATCAGCAGAACCACTGAGGACCACGAGTCCCTCCACCACACACACACACACACACACACACACACACACACACACACACCGACTGCCGCGGGTCCGTGGGATGCCGGCCCCCAGGGACACCCCGGCCAGTGCTCACTGCCACGGTGGCGGTGCCCTGGACACCCGATCCCGCCTCGCCCGTGGAATATCCCCACTCTCTCTGTCTCTAACCTCTCTGCTCCGAGTGGGAGCCGCCAGCACGTCCCAGGTCTCTCCAGGGTGAGCAAAATCCTCTGCCTGCCTTCCCCTCCCCGCCTCCCGCACCCGAAGATAGGCTTCGTCACTGGGGTGCGCAGAGACAGGTTCTTCTTCCAGCCCGGGCTCAGGGGGCGGGGCCACAACGCAGCTTTCGGGAACCGGCGGGTGGTTACTAGGCGAGATCACTCACTGCACTTAGAAACGGCTACGCCCCAGGGCTCTGGGGGACGCCCCCTCCCTCTCCCGGCTTAGGTTGCCCCTTGCCCCGATGTATCCTGGGAAGTGTAGTCCTCTAAACGCCAGCTCAGGTGGGGAGCAGGCAGAGCCAGTCCACAAGTCCCAGGATTCCGCACTCCCAGAAGGGGCCGCCGAGCGGCAGTTACTAGCATCTGCGGTGCCTGCAGTTCTCCTGCTGAGCAGAAGGCGGCGCACCCGGGGCGACTTCTTGCCAGCGCCCTTCTTTCCCTAGTGACCGAGGCCACAGGCCAGCCTGAGTGTGTATTTATGGAGATGAGCAATGGATTTGCCCACCTAGAGGATTTCTTCGGCATAAGTCTGTAGCCGACTCAAGTCCAAATCTGTTTCATATTTCAGTTTTCCTTTTTATTCAGATGGATATTAATCTGTTAAAGTGCAGGTGTGACAAGTTTAAGAAAAATGTTGAGGATTTGATCTCACTTTGCCCCATCTAAAAACCAGTGCCAGGGCCGGCTGAGTGGTGCATTGGTTAAGAGCTGGCTTGGGACGCTAAAGGGCCCCAGTTCGGATCCCACATATGAGGGCCAGTGACACTGCCCTCTATAGCTAAGATGCTGAACAACAGCTCAACCTGGAGCTGGGCTGCCGAGAGTCGCTGGCCGTTGGCTAGACTGCAGCCCCTGTGGCAGTGGGTTGCCATGGGCTACCATGTGTAGCCAGCAGCCAGCGTGAGCAGCCAGCAGCCACCCTAAGCTGTGGTCCTGAAGCTGGCGATTGATCTGCCTCCCCCCGGAAGAGCGCAATGATGGTGCCAACTTGAGCCAGTGAAGCAATGTCCTCCACAACTAGACTGAAGAACAAAAAAAGGACAGCAACTTGTCTGTTCCCCTTCCCCCAATTCCCCAGTGCTGTTCCCATCCCCCAATTCGCCAATTAAAAAAAAAAAAGAATTAATTTGTAAAGCTTTACATAAATGTTAATTATTACCAAATGGCAGTATATATTAACTTCTATTTGAAGAAAGTGTGAAATAAAGGTTGATAATACCCTTTGGAAATAAGAAATCTAGACAAGCAAGAGTAAAACTCATAACAATATGTTAATATGGTAAATAACACTATGTTCCAGGCACTGTACATGGTGCTTTACATGTATTAAATAATAGGTTCTTTATCGCAGTTATAATCCTATGAAGTAGGTACTATTATTTCCTCATCTCATAGATGAGGATACTAAAGCAAAGAAAGTTTAAGTAACTTCCCAAGGATACACAATAGTAGTGACAAAGACTACATTTGAATTTGGGCAGTCTAGCTGCAGTCTATTCAAAACCACTAAGAATTATGAAAGAAATTGGTTAGATGACAGGGTAAGTTCACCTGTGAATGATAAACCCAAAATAGCAGTGACTTAGACTCGATAAAATGTTATTTTTTACAAAACTCTGAAGGTAGTACAGGCCTAGTATGATGGTTCTGCTTAAAGGAATCCTTGAGTACTCAGACTACTGCCAGTATGCCAACATTTTGCTCTGCTGTCCCTAGATGCCATGGTTCAAGGTGGAATGCCAACCTTTATTTGCACATTCCAAGTGCATTTCATAGAAGAGACACAAGGTTTAAAAACAAGGTTCTGGAAAGCTACCCGCTACTCTTTTCTGTTTATGTTCTATTGGTTTGAACTTAGTTACTGGCCGTACCTAGCTGCAAAGAAATCTAGGAAGTCGTCTTTATTCTGGGCAACCATGTTAAAGTAGGAGATTCTTACTATGGGAGAAAGAGAAAGAACATTTTATCTCTTTTAATCCTCTCAACAGCCCCATCAGTAGATATCTCCATTTTTAATGTGAGGACACTGAAACCCAGAGAGAAAAAGTAATGTAATCAAGATTACACAATAAATGGCAAAACCAGAACTCAAACTCAGGTCCGTCCAACTACAGAACTAGTATTATTAACCACTACTTCTATACCTTCCAAACCAAGCCATAAATCTATCATTAAACAATTAATGAGAAGACACAGCAAAGTAAAGCATAATTATATAATTTTTCTCCTCAAGTTTATTAGACAATGAGGCGGGGGGAAATGGTCTCAAGAAACAGTAGTTAAGGACATAAGGTAAGTTGAACACATGAAAATTCGCACTAAAATACTTCAATTGATAAAAGTAAAGTGAAAGGGTAAATATACAGTTTTGGGGTAGGAGAAAAGGTAGTTTGAGAGAAGATACTCTGTATAACCTTGGTTCTTCAGCGGAAATAGAAAGTTTCACCAAAACCTGCCATTATCAGAGCACTGTGCAGAACCAAGGGAATAGCCAAAATATTATACATAGGGGTGAGATACACTTTTGGCTGCATGGAATGGGCTCTGGAACTATGTATTTCATAGGACCTCAAGAAAGAGAAAAGGCCTGTCCCCTAGCAGAGGCTATACTCAGTCCCACTAGGTCTCACCCTTCTCCCTACTCTACCCTTTTCCAATGTTAGGCTATATAAAAGTAGATAAAAAGCAATGCCCAGCCATCAAATTGCTGCTCTGAGAAGATCAACTCATTCCCAGTCATACATAATGTATCAGAATAAATGACTTGGAAAGAGCTGCCCCATCAAACATAAGGAACAAGAAAAATAAGGGCATAGCAAAAGCAAACCAAAGTTCTGAAAGAAAGGTACATTATATGCAGAAGATAGACAAAGAAACCCATCTGGAAGAAAATTTATGTCAAAGAAGCAGACTGTCTACCAAAGAACTTAGTTACAATATGAATTCAAAATATCAAGAACTTAAAGCTAAAAATAAAATCCAAGCTAAAGAAATAATCAAATATAAACAGTTTCAGATCTAATGAATACTTTTGAAACAATAGAAAAATACTGGAAAATAAAATTACCAGTATGGAGGAAATACTGGAAATGATCACAAGAAATGAGAGGAAAAAGACAAGATTAAAATAATTAGAGATATGCGTGAGAGAGCAAAACTGACCCAACATCCAGATCACTGGTTGTCCTACATTAGAGAAGCCAACAAAGGAAGCAGGAAAAAATATTCAGAAATAAAATAGAGGAATATATTAAAGAACTCAATCTGCAGATTAAAGGGGTACACTATATTCCAGAAAAAAGATGATATATCATAGCCTCCATAGACGTACATCCTAGCAAAATCAACTTCAAGAATAAATATTTCAAAATCATTTGCCAACTTTAGAGAGGGCTATTACACCATCTCTGCCAGCTTGTAATTAAAGGGAAACATTTAAGCATTTACTCTGTCTTCTTGGAGGAACTGAAGTTTATCCTCAGTTGATAAAGGAAAGCTATTTACCTAAGAACGCTAGCCAACAAATGGAGGGTGGGTGTGGAAAGCAGGCTGGCATCAGCCTTCTGCACTGCAGTCTCCAATGCCAGAAAAAATGGAGCAGTATCTATAAGTTCCGATAGAGAAGAAAAGTGTAACATCAGAATTACACCCAGCTAAATTGTTTAAGTGTAAAGGCAACAAGCACACATTCTCAAACATTAAAGGGCATTTTTTAGCACTTGTGACAGTTACAATGAAGTTTAATGACAAATCACTGAAGACCCCAATCAGCCATTAAAGAAGGTAGAAATTTCTCATGAGTCTAGAAGTATAGCAACTTAAGGAAATTGTCAGATACCCAGAATCCTCCTATTGCTATTATCCTGCATTCAACACAGATCTTCCACTTAATGGTTTAAGATGACAGATCAAACTTCAGTGTTCACATTTGCATTCCAGCTAGCAGGAAGGAAAACATAAGATGGGTAAATCCTCTCCCTTTAAGGATATTTTCTGTAAGTTTCATAAAAGACCTCTGTTTATATCCTATTGGCCAGAACTTGAAGCGCATCTAGCTGCAAGGGAGGCTAGGACTATGCACTATATTATTGGGGGCAGTTTGTACATTTAAAGTCAGAAATATTTTATTAAGAAAGAAAAGGAAAAGGAATGTTGGTGTTCATCAGAACATTCTGCTACCATACTCAAGTCCTTTTTGAAAAACTACATGACAATGACATTCAGCCACCCAAGAAATGAACAAAAGAATCAGAAATGGAGAAGTCATGATAAAAAAGATGGGAATGAGCATTAAATCAACTAAACAGGAAACAGTTCTCTCCATTCATTCTTCCATTTCACTTAAGTATTTTTTTATTAACACAAGTAAAATTAGTTGAAACCTTTTTATTTTAAAAAAGTTAGCATAATATGATCCCATTCTCATGACATTATTTCTAGCCATTCAACTATCTGTCCATGCATCTAACTGTACCTGCATAGAGATAGTGTAATATAGTTCGACAAAACCTAACCTGGTTACTTCTGGAGAAGTGAAATTTAGAACAATTTGTTGCTTTCTTATTTGTATCTTTTCGATGGTTCAAAAATGTTTAAAATGTTTATTAAAACAATAAGTCCATGCTCTTAAAAAATACCTGTTGGGGGCCGGCCGAGTGGCGCGATGGTTAAGAACTGGCTTGGGACGCCAGAGGGCCCCGGTTTGGATCCCACATATGAGGGCCAGTGACACTGCCCTCCACAGCTAAGATGCTGAACAACAGCTCAACCTGGAGCTGGGCTGCTGTGAGTCGCTGGCGACGGCGTAGGCTGCAGTCCCTGTGGCAGTGGGTTGCCAGGGGCTACCGTGTGTAGCCAGCAGCCAGCGCGAGCGGTCAGCAGCCGCAGTGAGCGGCCGTCCAGAAACCGGTGACTGATCTGTCTCGCCTGGGAAGAGCGCAATGATGGTGCCAACTTGGGCCAGTGAAGCAACGCCCTCCACAACTAGACTGAAGAACAAAACGACAGCAACTTGTCTGTTCCCCTTCCCCCAATTCCCCAGCACTGTTCCCATCCCCCCAATTCCCCAATAAAAATCTTAAAAAAAAAAAACCTGTTGGTGATAAATTGCATTTTTATTGAAATGGTATTTGGTGTCATTAGGACATACCTTTTGGTTGATCCATCCACACCCTGTTAACTGGCAAGATCAAGAGCCTGTCAGACCACTGAGCAGAGTTCGGCATATGAGTGTAGCTGTTTAACCACTATTTTCTCTATAAATGCTAGCCAACTTATTTAGAGATAGACCCTGTGGCCTTGCTCTCATTAGCATCACACCTTAGATACCACTTAACTACTAAAAATTGACACTGACATTTCACAAAATATCAACAAATGGGATTAGAGCCTGCATTTTTAACCAAGTTAAAGACTAGCAAATAGTATATGAAAAGATGCTCCACATTATTAGCCACGATGGAAATGC
Source organism: Hipposideros armiger (assembly GCF_001890085.2). Taxonomy (NCBI): domain Eukaryota; kingdom Metazoa; phylum Chordata; class Mammalia; order Chiroptera; family Hipposideridae; genus Hipposideros; species Hipposideros armiger. The sequence goes on from NW_017731716.1 coordinate 724,041, forward strand.
AAATCAAAACCACAACACGAGATATCACTTCACACAGGATGGAATAGCTATAATCAGAAAGACAATTACAAGCATTAGAGAGAATGCGGTGAAGCTGGAACTCTCACACGTTGCTGGTAAGGATGTAAAGTGCACCCTGCTTTGGAAAACAATCTGGCAGTTCCCTCAAAAAGTTAAGCTTCGAGTTCCCATGTGACCCGGGAACTCCACTTCTAGATATGTACTCAAGAGAAATAACATACATCCACACAAAAACTTGTATATAAATGATCACTGCATTACTCATAAAAGCCAAAAAGTGAAAATAATTCTAATGTCCATCAGTTGATGAATACATATGTATAGCCATATAATGGAATATTATCCTCAATGAAAAGAAATGAAGTGCTGATACAAGCTACAACAGAACCTTGAAAATATTATTCTAGATGAAAAAAGCTAGTCACAAAAGACCACGTATTATATAATTTCATTTCAGTTCAGAAGAGGCAAAACTATATAGACAGAAAGTAGATTAGTGGTTTTCTAGAGTGGAGGATGGGTAGGTAGGGGAAATGAGTTACTACTAATGGATGTGAGATTTTTGGGGGAGGCAGTGATAAAAATGTTCTAAAATTAGATTATGGTTGCACAACTCTGAATATACTTAAAACCGTTGAATTGTATGCTTTAAAATGGGTGAATTTATGGTATGTAAATTATATCTCAATAAAGCTATTAAAAATAAAAACAAAATTTGACTCATTTTACGTGGCTGTTGCATGTTGATTTCTTATATATTATCTATACTAATCATTTATTTCTATTTGATTTCTTATATGCCAGTCATTTTAGAGCAGAAATTATTACTTATTCATAGAGGAAAAGATTGATTTTCAAATTAAAGTTCATGGTTTTAATGTACCATCCAGAAGTTATCCTTTTCTTTTTTTTTTTTTTTAGCTGAGCCATCCTGCTACCTATTGGCAGCTCAGCGGCTACTCAGCTCGGGCTGGACTCGAACCGCTGNGGCTACTCAGCTCGGGCTGGACTCGAACCGCTGTTGCTCAGAGCTCAAACTCTTGAGCGAGCTCTTAACCAACTGAGCCACTCGGCCGGCCCTTAAGAAGTTATCCTAAGTTTAATGTTTTTATAGGAATATTAAATGTTTTGGGCAAACTATACCAGTCACATTAGAAAATATAAAGTGCTAGGGCTAAAGGAAATGGGCAATTATCAGTCATTTGTGGAGTAAAGAACTTAAAAGTTTTTTCCCCCCCATCTCTTTTCAAACATTTTTTAACAAAAGATAAAGAGATCCTGTCTGTTGAGCTGTAGTAGACAATAGTCTAAGAGAAGATCAAATCAATGAAAAGTTTCCATGATTTTTTATTGAAGATAGAGTTCCTCTATATTCTCTATTCAATAAAGATAACATAAAAGAACCAGGTCAGATAAGTAGGAAAAGGCCTCTTTAACTCATGTTTGAAAAGAACTCATTTTAAAAAGCATTCCTAAATACCCAGAGAGTCTGTCTTTCATATGTAACTAGCTATGACTCTACGTAAAGCCTAGTTTACTGAAGATCAACTTGCAATGTACAGACATCTACAACTTCAGCACTTCATTTGATATTTCTTAACCCAAATATTGGCTCTGGTGATAATCCTTTTTTTCTGCTCCTGGTAATAATTGTGTCACAGTGTTCCTTTATAATAAAGCTTCTGTTAGAACTCTTGAATAAAGTCTCTATTATCAAAGACAGAATATGAAAAATTAGTGATACAGCTAATAACATATGCTATACTTTCAGTATATTTTAAATATTTTATGTCGATTATAATAGGGTAACATTCAGTTGTTAGATCTGGATCACTGCAATCTAACATCATTACAAATTATTCCTAAGTGTACCCTATAGAAATTAATGTGTCCTCTCTAAAATTTTTGCAGTGAGAATTTTTGCAGTAAGAGCAATGAGAGGTTCCCATAGAAGATGTTAATTTCTGTTTCAGAACTTTAAAGATGTGCAACAATCTCACTGGTAGGTAGTTTCCTATAATAACAATTATTATTATTAATTATTAGTAGTATTGATAGAGCAGGTAGGAAGGTAGACATGAGCAGGAGGAGGAGAAGGAACTAGGAGGCCCCCACAGGTTACCCAGTGGCGTCATTAACATCCTGTTACAGACCAACTGAAGCCAGTAGCCAGAACACAGACTTGGGCTAGTGCAAACACACTAGGATGAAGGAGACGTGCAGAATGAGGAGAGAAACAGGAAAAGGTGAGGAGGAGGATAGCCCAATCTATAGGGTAAAAGGCCAAGGTCTCAGAGACAGACTGCTACCCACCCTCGTGTCAGCCAGCTCCAAGCTCGGAGTATACTTGCTTTACAAATAAACTTTGCTGTCTGCTGCTTGCTTCACTGTAGTCTATTCATTGAATTCCTTCTCTCAAGAAGGACCGAGAAAAATCATCATACCCAGTAACAGTATTGTGTTACCTTCAGGTATCATTTCTAGAACATTGCTCAAGCTTAGGAAATTGTAATCATCTCCACCTAAGAATGACAGGATTTTAGAGCTGGAAAGTATCCTAGAGATGCCTTAATTTTATTACCAAAGGAGGCTCAGGAGATGGCCAAGAATGAAGAAAGTCCGTACCAACAACTTACTGAGTGCTTGTATAGTCAAACAGATCATTCCTGAGCTCTGCTCTGGGGTGGGATTCATAATGCTGCACAGAAAGCATCATGGGATGTAGGGAGCTGGAGGCTTGCAGTGAGGGTTAAGCCTGAGAGCTGGAGGCTTGCAGTAAGGGTTAAGCCTGAGACCTGGAGGTTTATAGTAAGGGTTAAGCCTGAAAGTTGGCAGGCTGACAGGCTCTCAGGTCCGGGTGAGCAGCATGGGAAGGTTGGCAGCTGAGGAGAAAACAGTCAAAAGCCTTGAAAGCTACAGAGTGGAATGTTATCCTATTAACAGTTTCTGCTTGTTATGTTTTGCTTTAACCTTGGGAAGATTGCTTCCCTACATCTATCTTATGGGAAGTCCAGGGGAGGTGTTCCCTGGGAGGATGGGACTATTCCCTCAAGTTCCCAAAATCCCCCTACCTAAGGAAAGTTACTTTTGCTATAAAAGCTGTGTGTAAACAATAAACGGCGTCACTCTTTGCTATCAGCATTGGGTGGACCTCCTGTTCCCAGCTTTCGTCTCTAGTCTCTTGCTTTTCCAGTCTCTCACCCAATCCTCTCAGGTACGCTTTCAGTGTGCTCCTGGCTGACAAGTCAGGAGTGCTCGTTTGATGTGTGGGTCACATCAATGGAGTGGTGTAATGGGGAAATTCTTTCAGTTCAGAACACAAGTTCTGAAGTCAGACTGCCCAAATTGTAATCCTACTCTGCCATGTAGTAGTCCTTTGGCTTTGGGCAGGTTACTTAATCTCTCTAAACCTTAGCTTCCTCATCTGTCAAATGGTACCCATCTCATAGGATTGTTGTAAGGACTGAGTTGTTAATAAATACACGTACATATAAAGCAATCCAAGGCCCATATGGACTTTCCTTTTTCTTATAGAGCAAAGATTTTGTAGGGTCAAGGAGACATGCCCAACCAGAACTCATCCCCCCGCCTCGCTTTCTAGGCCATACTCCAGGTATGAGACTCTGAAATTACCTGCACAAGTGGCCTTGAGCTTACTTACAGGGTTGTCTTTCTAGACTGCTCTGTGGGAGTGTACTCTCCTAGGGCAGATGATGACCTAAAGGGACAGCTACTTGTGGAGTGGGAGGGCATATTCCTGGAGCTTAGATGTATGGGCTGAGTGCCCATAAACTTGTGTGCAAGGTCCTTTGTGGTTTGGACAGAATAAGAGGTGGAATGAGAAAGGAGGCAGACTGGAGACAGGGGGCCACTTCACACTGTGACATTCTGGCATGGAACTCAAGAAAGTCTAAAACTTCTACATTGAATCTGCCCTCCCAGGTTATTATAAAAGCACATTTGACGAGGTAAGAGGAAAGAACATATATAGTAGATAGCTTCCTCAATATCTAACTTTTAAGTATGTGGCTGTATGGAATGGCTTCCTTTAGTGTTGTTGCTCTGACCCCATGAGTGTGAGGTGGTACGCCTGGTGCCTTGCACATAGTAAGCATTCAATACATTTTAACCACTACCATTGTTATTACTATAATAAAGCAACTCTTCTCATAAAAGGTAGCAAAATAAAACCTTTCCTTTCCCTCACTGACCTGAGAGAACACAGCCTGTCAAGAGAGAACGCTAATGAACAAGCACTCAGGTTAGAGATTTCTAAAGGCCCAAGCAGATAGACCACTTTTCAGGTTAGTGAGCACAACAGGGAGGCAAGCAAAGCCCTCTGCAAAGATCGATTGACAGAGATTCCATACTAAACATGAAATCAGCATCAGCATTTATAAGTATGAAGAATAAGAATGCCCCAGGAAAGTCCGTAACAAAGAAACCAGACACGGCACAGAGTTGCAGGGAGTAGGGGCCCTTAGGATGAAAGGGTGACCAGCACATCAGGGAAAAGAGGAAGCCAGGCCTGAGTAGACCAGAGCATGGATTATTCTCATGCCTCTGGGTCTAAGTGTTATCACCAGTTCTTTCTGAGGACCAGCTGGAAGTGGAGAGCAGAACCCCACTGTTGTCTTTCGGTAATCTACTTTGGTTACAACACAGAATGTGGGTCCAGACATTCTGAACAGTTCTCTTTGTTGGTTTATTTCATTTTTTAAATTTTTATTGGGGAACAGCCATGGTCATTGGTTACACATTGCTTTCATGCTACAATGGCATAGTTGACTCTTTAAGGAGGGTGGAGCCCAAAGTGGCCCATGCGGGGATCGAACGGGCAACCTTGGTGTTATCAGCATGATGCTCTACCAACTGAGCTAACTGGTCACCCCTCTTTGTTGTTTTATAAAGTACTGAATTTTAAAACCTGCTCTGAAGAAGGAAGAATTTGGTTCATTCCTTACACCTGATACATGGATAAATTTCAAACGGATCATAAATATAAATGTAAAAATGAAATCATTAAGTACTATAAGAAAACATGAGTTAATTCACCTACAAACTGGAAAAACTTTTATAACTATGATGCAAAAAAGTAAGAAGTAATATGGGCAAAAACCAATACATCAATTACAAAAAAAAATTACACATCTTTTTCATGGCAGAGAATATCATAACAAAGTGAAAAGAAAATGATTAACTAGGGAAAATGCTTGTAATCAATATCACTAAGGATAAATATCCCTAACATATAGCTTCTTTTAATAAAAATAAGGCCACTAACTCTATGGAAAAATAGGAAGAAACAGTTCACATAAGAAGAAATAAGATTGGCCCTTAATCATATGAAAAAAGAAATGCTAAAAATAAGAGAAATGCAAATTAAAACTACACTGATTTTAAAACATGGGAGACTAACTATACACACCTAAGGATATACCTAAGGACAAAAAGAATAAAATGAATATGTCGCTGCTGGTACCCAGAAATACCTACTCTCGAGTTTTTTTATTCCGTTGAGGAAAGGTGAACAATCTGAATAGAGGAGGACAGAATTGTCGAGCCAAGGGCACAGGGAATGAAAACAAGACCTGGATTCTAGCCCTAATCACTCCTTGCATGGATTTCAACAAGGCACTCAGTCTCTTCAGGGCTTGGTTTTTACTCAGCTGTGAAATGAAGGGGTTAGACTGAATAATCTGTAGGATCTCTCCCACCTCTAAAATGTTATGGTTAATTAAGAGCATTAGTTTCTTTCTGGCAATATATATTTCAGGGAAATAGTACAATGCAATCATACAGCTCATGGAGATTCTACCTGAAAGAGTGGTGAAAATAAGGTAGAATCAGTGACATTCATGCCAACTTAGGGCTCTTTAAAAAAAAAAATGGGCTGGGGCCGGATGAGTGGTGCATTGGTTAAGAGGACGCCAGCTCTGAGCAGCAGGGCCCTGGTTTGGATCCCACATGAGGGCCAGTGATGCTGCGCCCTCTGCAGCTAAGATGGTGAACAACAGCTCAACCTGGAACTGGGCTGCAGTGAGTCGCTGGCGACAGCATAGGCTGCAGCCCCTGCCGCAGTGGGCTACCGTGAGCTACCATGAATGGCAGCCAGCATGAGTGGCCGGCAGCCGATGTGAGTTGCCAAGAGCTGCCGTGAGCGGCTGTCCAATGGCCGGCGAGCGATCTGCCTCAGCCAGGAAGAGCGCAATGATGATACCAACATGGGCCAGTGAAGTGACGTCCTCCACAACAAGACTGAAGAACAAAAGGACAGCAGCTTGTCTGTTTCCCTTCCCCGATTCCCCAATGCTGTTTCCCTCCCTGAATTCCCCAATAAAATCTTTACAAAAAAAACAAAACAAAAAACTGGGCTTACCATGTGACTATACTTAAAACAATGTTCTCAACTACATCTCAGTAAAACTGGGGGGAAAATTTTAAACAATAAAATTGTACACTTTTTTTCCTAAATTTCAACATTTTCTTTTGAACATAAGTCACTTTTTGCAAGCTAGGAAACAGAATCAAAATAAGACAGTCTAGTCCCCTAGAGATCCAGGCCATGTCTTGCGATCTTCAGCAGAATGATATAATACAAGGTGCCAACAATGGGGTTATAAACTCTAAATAACAACCACTTATCTACATTTTTCCTTAGGAAACAGCCAAAAATCTGGTCCTTAAAGACATGATGTACAGAACATCTTGACCCAAATTATATACTGGCCAACCTATTGGTGAACCAGATCAGAGCTGGCCAAGGACTGGTGAACAGAGAGAGTTTACATTTTGAAAACTTGCTGTGAGGTTTAAAAAAGTACGGCTTGCTGTTAATAAAAAAGCAAGTAAAAAAATTATAGATGCACCCATACTGATAATTGATTTTGCCAAGCTCTTCCACTAGCACATGAAATTAGAGATGAGTATAAGGGATAAGATACTTAAATATTGTCAAAATAAATTGCCTAGTAATAAGAAATTTGACATACTGCATTCCTCCGTTTGTCACAAGAATAAACTGACAATGAAGACTATTTAAAAGAAACTCAACTCTAAAAAGGGTGATGGTAGAAACACTTCCCACTTCTCCATACAGTTAGCATTGCCATTCTTCCATGATACAGGTTCATGGAAATACTTGTCAGGAGCTTTTGCCAGAGCCAGGAGCTAAAAAATAGAGCATGCCCTAATCAGCTAATTGTAAGCTCAGTTAACATCTTTAGGATGGATCATAGAACCTGGCCATTGTTTTGTTAAACATCTGCAAACTGCAGAATTCCTTAGCCCTTAACCATAGTTTCTGCTCAATGTCTTAAAGCTGGGCTCAGTCCCTCCCATATGACTCTTCTCAGGGCTGAAGTGGGCGCTAGTCCTCAAAGTCTGGAATGTCACTATAGGTGTAACCCTTGTAGCTAGCCTTTGAATGCATAGTAGGCGATGCTCAGGTAGTAAGATCCAGGCAGGAACACCAGGTTGCCAATGATCAGGACCAGAACAGCCAGGTCTGCGCCCCTACCTCGGTACCCTTTACTGATACAGCCCACCAGCAGGAGGGAGCTTATAATAATAAGAACGCGCCAACCAAAAAAAAAAAAAAAAAAAAGGCACTGTAGCACACCAATGGTCTTACATGGGATCTTAGCAGGGCTTTTCTTAAACTGAAGGTCAACTAGTCATCATCTGTGCTGGAGAGCCTGAGATGTCACTTTACTACTGGAATTCCACTAGCCAGTTTGATACAAGACGGCATCCTGACACATAGCTACAGTCGGAGCTCGGCGCCAGGCCTCCCGAGAGCCGACAGCTCGCTCACAGTTGGCAGCAGACGCCCCAGCCCTCATGGCACGCCTCACCTCGGAACTGTACGCTTTTAAATGTTAAGTTTTATGCTATGTAAATTATATCTCAAGGAAAAAAAAAAAAAGATTGCCCATCCTCTCTTCAGTGGCCTAAAGTTTAAATAGTGATGTGGATCACAGTATGAAACTTTATAACTGAACTAAGAAAACTTGGACAGCAAATTTCGCTAGACCAACGGTGAGAATTACCTCTAGCAAGACCGGGTACATAATTTGCATGGCCCAGGAGAAAAGGAAAATGCAACACCCTTATTCAAAAATTGTTAAGAATTTCAAGACAGTGACAGCACAGTGTTAATCCAAACCTGAGCCCGCTTCTGCGGGTGGGGCCCTGTGTGACTGCATGGGTCACCGCCCAGGAAGTCTGCTGTATTTATTGAACTATTAAGATTTTCTAGGCCCAGGGCTGAACACTTTGTAAACAGCTAAATTTCCATTATAACCTTGCAAAAGTCATATGAAAATCCCCATTTTATGAAAGAGGAAATAAAGGTTTAAAGAGGTTAAATAATTTGTCTAAGTTCTCACAGCCTGTAAACGACAGACCTGGACTTCACGCTTAGTTAGGCCTGACTCCAAAGCAAGTTTTCACCAGTGGTCTTCAAACTTATTAATAGTAAAAATTTTGAGTGAATATTCTGATATATTTGTAAACACATAATGATATATACATAGGAGGTCTGACAGTTAAGTTCGTGAACTTGTTGCAATGATGTTGCTAACCTTTTTTGATATAAGAGGGATTATTCATTGTGAATTTGTACCACCTGGACAAACAGTTAACCAAGTTTACTATTTGGAAGTGCCGAAAATGCTGCGTGAAAAAGTTAGATGACCTGAAATTTTCGCCAACAATTCATGGCTCTTGCATCATGATAATTCACCAGCTCACACAGCACGGTCTGTGAGTGAGGTTCTGGCCAGTAAACAAATAACTATATTGAAACACTCTCCCTACTCACCTGATCTGGCCCCCAATGACTTCTTTATTTACCCAAAGATAAAGGAAATATTGAAAGGAAGACATTTTGATGATATTCAGGACATCAAGGGTAATATGACGACAGCTCTGATGGCCATTCCAGAAAGAGTTCCAAAATTGCTTTAAAGGGTGGACTAGGCACTGGTGTTGGTGCTTAGCTTCTCAAGGGGAGGACTTTAAAGGTAACCATAGTGATATTCAGCAATGAGATATGTAGCACTTTTTCTAGGATGAGTTCGCGAATTTAATTGCCAGACCTCATATACTACTGTATTAATAAATTATGTACCTTATAATTCATGCAAAGCAAAGAAATTTTAAAGATGCCATAAACAGAAATTCTAATATTTTCTTCCCATACTTAATCAATCAATCACCTTTCTCAATCCCTGATGTACCCAGGGGTAAAGGCCACACTTGACCCAGCCAAACTTCAAGCTTAACAGCACTTAAGATGTTAACTTTCCTATGAAATGTGAACATTTTAATAGGACCTTCTTAAAGGGTAACACTCAAAAAGGTGAGTTGTTCATAATGGAATTTTCGGTCCTGTGAAAATCAAGGGGCATTTATTTTTTTAATCCTGGAGGCTGACTGCCTTAGAGAAATTTCACTCACTAATAAAGCAAACTGGCTGGGCCTGACAAGAATTTTTGGTTTATTCTAGGTTATCTCACAGTTATACAGCAAAGGTTGATTAGTTATGGAGCACAAAAAGGAAAACACTCACTTGACAGGTGTTTACTGAGTGCCTATGATGGGCCAGAAACCTTGCTGGTTGCTGAGGACAGAGACTGAGCAAGATCTACAGGGCGCTGTCGACAAAGAGCCAAGTATATTCTAAGGGAACAGAAGGCGGCTCCACACCAACAGGAATAACCTTAGAAAGAGATGCAGTTTGTCCTTTCCTCCGTGAACACAAATATTTAGAAAGCAAAACCTGTGCTTAAAGATATATTTTACACACACACACACACACACACACACACACACACACACACACACAAATAATCACACAAATAATTCAATACATTAGAACTTGATGAAGACCCCACATTTTCCTTAAAAACATAATAATCAACTTTCATAATACCTACTCTTCTTACCCTAAACTGGAGTCTAGATTTTAGATCTTCTTGAACTACTGGGCTGCTTCAAAGTGCACTACGGAATTTATTTTTAATTTGCTTTTTTAATTCTGCGTTTATCTCTTTGTATACAATAGTCTTTGGATGAATTATGAAAGTGCTAAAAATTGACAGCCCAAGGAAAGACAAAGGAGATATTTTTGTCTCTTCCTCAAGATGGCGACATAGGACTGTGTCTTTAAAGCAGGGCTCTCGAGTCCCATGAGACCAACCTGTGCTATTTAAATTAAATGGAAAACACAGAATTTATTTCCTTATTAAATCTATAAGGAAAAAAAAGTGTAAATAAATGATATCTACAGGATTAGATTTTTCTAGTCTCCTGTTAGTTTAAAGGGTGGACTACTATTTGGATAGCTTGTTTGGTTTGTAAAAGTACAAATAGAAAAAAAGGATTTGAGTAGAAACACGAAAATTGGGGTAGCAGATTATAGATTCAGTATGTCAACAACTCTTCAGGGTCCTTTCATTGGTTGTTATGGTAACTCCCAAGTTTATTTATCCCAGCCTTTGTTTTAATACAGCTCCAAAATCAGTGGGATATTGGAGCAGCAGTCAGATTGCCTGGTTCAAATCCCATCTCCACCATTTACTAAATATGTGCATCTCAACAAGTGATTTAAAGTCTATCTCTGTGCCTCAGTTTCCCCATATGTTAACATAGGGATGATGATTAACTGAGAATAAGCAAGTAAAGCATTGAGCACAGTGCCTGACACAACTATTCATTCAATAACTCACAAACCATTATCAAACCACCACCATGGCCTTGTCTAGGAATACTCATCAAAATATTTCTTTCACTATATTTTCAAAAGAAACATGGTTCTTTGGTATTAGCCATCCCAGACAAGATGAAAAATTATTTTTAGGGCTAAACAGTACAATATAATGTGAATATCTTTGACTCATTGCTTAAAATGTCAAATTGTTCAGGTTTGGGGGTTTTTTTGATGCAATCAAATAATTTGATTAACGAATCACTCTATTCTAATTGCCATTTAGAATCTTTCTAGTTTTTGCTTCAACTAAAAATTACATAAAGCAAATTTATGCAGAAGGCCACATTTTTACCAACCTATTTCTTCTTTGAAATAGATTTGTTACATATCCCAATCCATGTTTCTAGTTCAGCATTTACTCTAATTATTAGGGGAAGAAAGAAAAAAGAAATAAGCACCATTTTCCAAATTACATGACCTTAATGTGCAAGTTCAATTTACTTGTATTTGCAGGAGATGTTGGTTTTATTTCACTACTGTCATTTGCCTTTCCTTCTTGATGTTGTTAATTATCTTAGGGTTGAAGCAGTTCTTTCAACATTCATCCTTTCCACTGTCATTAACTTTCTGAAATTGTCAAAATAATTTTCCATATTAACAACCAATCTGCCTGCTCCCAGCTGATTGAGAATCAGTTTGTTGATTTGGTTGGTCTGTTTTGTTTTCCCTTCTAAACAGTTCAATTTATCTACAAAATCTCAATTTTCTTGCTAGCGTCCCTTAGCTAATGAATTATTTATCTCCTACACAGAGTTGTCCTTTGAATTTGAATGCTTTGCTTTTGATGGAATCATTTCTCATTTCGGTCTACTTACTATCAGTGAGACTCGAACCCTTTGGTAGCGATGATGGTTGGTACCATACTATCCATCCACACTCATGTCCTCCTGTTTCAGTCGGATGGCAGGAAATGCAGAGAAATCTGGAGCCACAGGAAGAGATCCTCCAAAGAACCCTGGGCAAGGAGAGTAAAAAGGACCCATCAATACAGTAAAGCTAGTCTCCCATTGGCTGGATAAACTGATACTTTCTAAAATTATGCTACAGTTTACACATTTTACCTTTGTAATCAATGTTACTCAGTTGCACTCTAAAATTTTTTGAGAGATTTTTTTTGAAGCTAGAGAAATTTCACTTGTGTGATCTCTGGCACAATTTCAGTGTTTTGCTTGCTTACAACTAGACTCTGTCAGAGGGAAGTAAGCCCATCCTTTCAAACAAAACATTAGAGAAAAACATGGTGTGGCAGTCTATTACTTTGGTGCCCCCAGTGAAACACACTTCCTGGTATTCATGTCTCGACTCTGGACGTGGCCATGGGATTTGCTTTGATCAATGGCACATTAGCAAGTGTGGCGCAAGCAGAGGCTTAATAAGCACTTGCTTATGGGGGCTTGACCTCTTGGAATGTTTAATCTTAGAGCTACACCTCTGAAGAATAAAAGGCCAAGTGGATGGAGGCCCTGGAGGCCATTTGGACATTCCAGCTCCAACCATGCTGCCAACGGAATGCAACAGCGTGAATGACCTCAGGCACACAACGTGGAGCAGAAGTTCCTCCCAGCTGAGTCAACCCACCGAATCATGATAAATAACACATCGTCATTTAACTCCTTTGTTTTGGGGTGTCTTGTTACACAGCAATAGATAGCTGAAACACATGGTAATAAGTTATCTTCTTAATTACACATGGTGCTTACCCTAGGTTTCCTCTTAGGAAGCATTACTGTGTACACATTTCATTTTGATAAGGATTCAGCTCTAAATTTACCTCTAACTGAAATGTCAGAAGGATGCCTGACACCAAACAGTGTGCTTTGCCCTCTGAGCTATTTAGAAACATATGTCACCCAGTGCAGCCCTGTCCTCACTGACATCTCTCCCAGGGAGCCCGGCTGGCTGGCGCTCCAGGCACTGCACGTCTTATTTCTAAAAATGCTGACAGATTGATTCACAGAATATTGTCATATGCTGTGTCACTGAATCTTGAGTTGCTTCATGGTAGCAGATTTCTGCAGGGATTCGTTTTATCTTTTTACACTTCTATGATTCTATGTCAAATCCTTGAAATTGGAAATTCAACACCTCTGAGTTATAATTAATATCTGCAAATTCTGATGCAGTTTTAATAGCCTAATTAATAATTTTAATAAAGTTTCATTTGTCATTAAAAAGCAAACTTATTAAAGGTAATTATGAAATTATAAAGAAAAGGTTTATCTATAGAAAAAGAATGAACATTAACAGTGGACTAGTTAATAAACATCACTATGTCCACACAATGGAGTAACTTTAAAAAATGAGCAAGCTCTCTAAGTACTGATATGGGAAGTGCTCCAAGATGTACCAGGGGTGCCAAAAAAATATATACAAGTGGACACTTTGGTCGATGTTGCTCAAGCAGAAGTTCACCCTAATCAGTAGTGTCTGGACGCTGATGGTAACCACTCTGAGCACTTCTTGTAATTGCAGAAGTCAAACCTGGCTGGTATTCATCTTTTGTTATTGGTATATATTGAGTATTACAATTTTAATATTTTTCCTTTCTTAAAATGTGTATTTTTTTTGGCACCCTCTGTATTATTAAATTAAAAAAGCAAGTTTCAGAGCAATGCGTATGGTATGCTGCCCTTTGGGCTAAAAGGGGAAGAAATTTATATTTGTAATTGCATGTATGTGTAATATATTTTAAAATCTAAAAGCAAGAGTTGGGAAACTGAAAAACCTGGGGTATCTGCACAAGGAGACTTTTCACTATATACCTTCTTATACTTTCTGGTTTTTAAACTATGTGAATGTACTACCTATACAAAATATAAAGTACATTAAGTTTGGGAAAATATGAACTCAGATATTCTCAGTGATTGCCTCTAGGAGGTAGGATTTCACATATTTTTTGTCTTTTTGTATTTCTTATTTTTTTCTGCAAAAAAAAATTTCATGTAATTTAAAAAGCAATATTTTAAAAATATTGAATTAAAAAAAAATCCATTGATAGTTCCACCATTCAACCCAACCACCATTATTATTTTTCTACAAACAAGCTTTGTGATAACAAATACAACGGGTGCCAAAAAAAGTATACACAATTTAAGAAATTAAAACCTATTAAAATTGTAATACTCAATATATACTGATAATAAAAGATGAATACAAGTCATGTGTATACATTTTTTTGGCATCCCCGGTATATACCATCTGGTATCCTTCACTTGAATATACCAAAGGTTCACATAACCATTTCCCTATAGCTGAACATGTTGGCATTTTTTATCGTATTCTTTCATAAAGATAATTCAATAAATCTGGCTTTACAAAAATTTTTTTAACCTGTAGGATAGATCCTCAAAAGGTGCAACTTTTCTTCAATGGATATAAACATTTCAGAAGCCTGATATACAATGTCAAAATATTTTCCAAAAGGATTGTTGCTAACAGAAATTTATGAGAATTCTAGGTTCATTAAACTATCACTAGCATTAATTGGCATTTAAAAAATCTTTGCTAATAGACCAAATTTGAATCACTTTGTACTTTGTCTTATATTTTTTTCTGCAACTAATAAACATTTTTCTATCTATGTGTCAATCAGTTTAATTCCTCCCTAAAAATCTTTTTTTTTTCAAGTCCTTTGCCCATATTGAGATCTTAGACATTTTGCTTTGCTTTGGTTTTTAAAAAATATATTTCAGTTATTAGCAAGTGTTGGGCCTTATCTGCCCTTTTCATTGGAAATATTTTTCTTCTGTCATCTGCATTTTATTTTACTTTATTTCATATCTATGTTATGATAGATATGCATATATAAAAAACTATTACAGTGACACTGCTCCCTTCCATCAGAGATCTAATAAAGATTCCCTTCTATTTTCTTCTCGTGTGAAATATTTTGATTTTTAAAAAATAGTTATTTGATTTATTCAGAATTAATTTCTTAAAAAAAGGAATTTCTTTGTGCAGAAGAGGATTTGAATAGATATTTGTAAGGTTATTTAAATTCCTTAATAGCATTTATTGAATAATTTTTTCTTTTCCCATTGATCATGTGAACTTCCTTATACTATTTTTGGTTCTTATGTATAATAGTGTCCATTTCTGTAATACCTATTATATTCCACTGATTTATACCAGTATCATACTTTTTATTATATTTGATGCCATTTCTTTGTTTGATGTTTATTCATCATTAATTTCAGGTAAATAATTTTATCTTTCAAAAATATTCCATGTTTTTTTATTGGAAAATTGTGAAGCCTATAAATTCATTCGAGTAGAAATTGTTTCTTTGAAATATTCTTGCTTCCAAAAGGAGCATGGTTCTTGTTTCCATTTAGTCAAGCCTTCTTGTAGCTCACCACCACTTTTGTTTGTTTATTTGGTTGGTTTCTTTCTCACAGGTCATACATATTTCACATTGAAGGTATTCCTCTGTATTGCATAAGTTTCGTTTCTATTGTGAATAGAGTCCTTTTTTATTATTTTTTCTAATTGATTATTCTGTACATTGAGGAATACTATAGATTGTATACATATTTTTGAATCTGGCCTTTTTGGTGGCTCTGTTATCATATAAACTGGAAAATGATATCCAGTTTAGGTTTTCTGGGAATACAAGTTGTTTTGAAACTTAAATTGGCCTGGGATTCTGTTAATTCAGGGAGAGAAAAAAAATCATTAATGGTACCACAATGGTCAATCAATCTGTTGATTTGAATGTTTACTTTCCATCAATTTTACTGTTCTGTGGACACAGTCTGTATTTTAGGGATGTTACCATGGAACCTTGTAAAAATAGAAATCTGAACAGAGGCTGATAAATTATAAGCACAGCAACAGTTCTTGATTTAGATATGAGCAGGGCACCCAGCTAGCTCTCACTCGTTTTGACAATCACAGGTCAGAAATGGGAATCCTAAAATGGAAAGGAAATCGAAGAAGTCAGCGGAATGATTGGATCAGTGTCTGGTTTTAATTCCTGCCCAGGTGTCTGAGTCCATTCCATATTTAATTGGTGCTACCTTCCCACCTTTGTACAAATACAGACTCCTAAGAGAACTGGAAAGACATTGGCTTCACGGAGATTTATCACTTAGTGCTGCTACAGAGATACCTATACTGCCTTTCTCTGATCTCAGCCCAGAAATGAGGTTCTTCTTTGTCCTCTTCATTGCAAGTCTTCTCTAGACACACATGGCAATGGGCTCTGATTCTCTTAGTTTTACCCAGGAGCCAACATGGCCAGCAGTGCTGCCTCTGTTGGGAGAAGCACCTTGCCCAAGCCCTCAAGGGTAAGGATGAAGGGAGATGGGAGCAGGGCATTCTACTCCAATGACAAAGACCTGCAGGGAGGTCAGGGGATAAAAACAGAGAAGACTATTAGGAGAGGGGAGAAGAGGGAGGGAAATTGAGAAAGTCTTGGTAAGGGTAAAATAAAAAACTGTCATAATCCATCCTTTGTACTCTGTGTATGCTCCAGCATGTGAAAGTCAGAGATAATCCCTGATACTGGCTGCAACGTCCTGCCTTCCAGCTGGGGGGGAGTTACCTAATGGGGAATCTCCACCCTCCAGACAAAAGTAGAGAGACAGGACCATTATAGAAACAGCTACATTTATTAATATTTGAAATTCCCATTTCTCAGTTGAGACAGGCAAGTGAAAAGTGAAGATGGAGTAGCAATTTAGCAGAGGATGAATGTTCAAGAGGTACACACTCATGAGAAGGGATAGTTCCACTGAGCAATGCTAGGAAAATGCGAGGAATTTCAAAGCGGCACTGTACAGCCAGTAAAGGGCTAAGAAAAATGACTTGTGCCCTGAGAAGCAACAGGAGGATGACAGAAAAAAGAGCATTTTTTTTTTTTTACAATAGTAAAGTAAAACTAAAGTGGGATCAGATCTGTGATGAAGGATCCCTGCCTTGAAAATCGGCGTTATGGTGCACAGAGGCACGCCTCTCTGAGGAGAAGCTCCCTCAGGCCAACACAGCTAAGCGTCTGGAAGGCAAGAGGAAACGAGTCTTCAATTGCCTTTCTTCTCTATTTGTGCGTTCTGACCCAATGGCTCCCTCCCTCCGTGCTCCTACATGGCGGTTCCCTTTGTGGTTTGCTCTGGTATAAAAGTAGGATACACTGTCACTCCCCGTCACCTGGGGAGAAATGAATTCAAATCAAAATCCTGTACTGGCAAATCTGTTCTTCTTCCAAACTATAAGAAACCCTGACCACACTGCATTTGGGGATGCATGGGCTCCATCTAACCAGGATAGGGTTTTGCTTACCTTGCTCATCACGGTCTTCCAAAGCATGACACAGTGCATGGGATCATTAGACACACAGTAAATGTACTGAATGAAGGTGTGTGCCATGCTGTATTTTCCACCTTGTATCTGCGTGTTCTTGCTGCTCCCCGGGACCCCCTGTCCTTCAGAACAGTTTCAAACACCAAGTCCACTAGAGAGGAAGAATGGACTTTGTTCTTCCACCTTCCTTTCTTCAGATATTAAGTTTCTGTTGTGACCTCTGGCAATATTAAAAACATATTTTCTTTTCCCTAAAAAATTGACCCAGGGCTAGAGATTCATTCATTTTCTCAATTTCGTGGGAACCAAGTCTCTGCCTACAGGAGCCACCTCCATTCCTGGAAGAGGTGGCCCAGGCTAAAGCTGTCACCAGGGATTCAACTCTACAGAGGCCTTGAGGCCCCTCTCCCTGAGTGTAGATTAAGCAAGCACACATATCATATCGACATCATGGTGTCTATGCTGAAAACCTTAAATTATAGAGTGCATAACAGTGGTTAAATCTGAGAGGTCATCAGAATGAAAAGTTGGACAATGTTAAGAGGAAATGCACCCACCTCTTTTTGGAGCTAAATTAGTAGTATGGTTTTTGTTCTCTGTCCGAATTTAAGGTTGGCTCAGCCCCTCCCCTTTTCCCTCTTGGAAATTCAGTCTGCCTGCATGGAGGGCATACTCCCTGATCCTGGGCAACATAGGCTTAACAATAACGTTCTGCCTTTGCTTGAGGAGGCCTGAGATGGCCCAGCACCTTCTGTAATTGGGCAGGTACATCTGTCTAATGCTCAGTTACAAAGGTTCAGTTACAAAGCCCATTTGCCCCAACACAAAGCCATCTCCTCAAACCTAGCCTTGACTCAGTAATAAAGTTGATAGTTTGGGCTTTCTCCTCATACCTTTTGTTTTCTCAGGTAGTTTGCAACATAGTTGGGAAGAGGTTAAATTTATTGCACCCCTCAGAGACCTTGACCTTCCAAAATCCATCCCTTCCATTTCTCCTGTAAGGCAGCAAAGCAGCCTCTCTGCTGATGACTCTTTCTCAGCTTATCAACATACTGAAATGTCTTCTAGATTAAGAGAAAAAACCCCTAAGCTTGTCTTGATCCTCCTCACTAAAATGCTAATGCTCCCCAGGGTTCATGTCTGCTCCCCATTTCTCAGTCTTATCTACTCCCAAGTTGATATTCCAACCTAGCAGCCAAAATGAAGCTGTGAAATAAAACCAAATTACTTCTCTGCTCAAAACCCTCTTAAGATTCCCCATCTCCCTCAGTGTGAAAGTCAAAGTCATTACCACTGCCTATTGAAATAAAAAACATGGTTGGGATTAGGAAGTGGGTGGATTAGGCTGATTTGATCCTCTTGCCTGTGGTCTAGCTGCTTCTTACCTCTCTAACTCCTGACCCCCTTTCCCTTGCTCACTCCTCTCCAGCCACTCTGGCTTTATTTTACTGCTCAAACACACTAAGTACATTTCATCCTCAAGACCTCTGCCCTGGCTACATGTACATTCTTCCTGGAAAATTTCCCCCGCTTACCCACATCACTCATTTCTTTACCATTTTTGACATGTACTCAAGTGTCATTATCAGTCAGCCGATAGCTGGATCCCCTATCTATATTGCAACCCACCTCCTCAAATATATACACTCCTCTTTAATCTTGTTTCAGCATTTATCAGCTATAATTACATATTCTACTTAAAATCTCGCTAATTGTCTGTGTTTCCCTACTAGAATGTAAAATCTCACAGTATACACCCAAAAAGAGAATTAGAAATTTGGAATATAGACAAATTGCCTAGAATACCACTTATGGCCTAAATGTGCCCCCATCCCCAAATTCATATGTTGAAGCCCTAAGCCCCATCATGGCTGTTTTTGGAGGTGAGGCCTCCATGCAAGTAATTAAGGATTCCATCCTGATCCAATGGAATTAGTGTCCTTATAAGCAGAAACCGCAGAGAGGTGCCCCGCCTCTCTGCCCCCGTTGCTGACACAAAGAGGTCATGTAAGCACACAATGAGATGGTGGCCTTCTACAAACCAGGAAGAGAATCCTTACCGGGAAATGAATCTGCCAGCACCTTGATCTGAGACTTCTAGCCTCTAGAGCATTGAGAAAATAAATTTCTATTGTTCAAGCCACTGAGTCTGTAACATTTTGTTATGGCAGCCTGAGCAGACAAATACAGCCAGAGAGAGAGGTTTTTCTTTTTTTAAAGACAATAAGATGGTTGGGATAAATTCAATACATGAGAAGCTACAACAAAGTGATTAAATTCTCCAATTAAAGAACAGAGGTCATCAGGCTAAATTTCTAAGAATCCAGGTATATGGTATTTATAGGAGATACACCTGAAACATAAAATAATAGACTGGGGAGAAATGGAAAAATATACATTAGGCAAATATTAGCCAAATAAAATTTCTATACTAGGCAAATGAAATAAAAGTAATGTCAGATAAAACAAAGTTTAAGGCAAAATCATTTTTAGAAAGGTGACTAAACCATATTTTAAAACTTGAATCAGAAAGATATAAAAATTCTAAACATGTACAGACCTAACAATGAAGCTTGAAACAGCATAAAGCAAAACTGACAGGATGCTCCCCAACTCATTTTATGAAACTATCATAACCTTGATACCACAAACCCAAAAGGACAGCATAAAAACGGAAAATTACTCCAGTTTCAATGACTACGGCTACAAAAATCCTAAACCAAATCTAGCAATGTGAAAACAAAATAATACATCATGACTAGTCTGAGTTTATCTTAGGAATGCAAGTTTGGCCCCCAAAAAATTATTACTGATGCAATTTATTTTCCAACAAAATAAAGGAGGAAAAAAACATGTGATTATCTCAATCAGTACAAAGATTTCTGTCCCTGACATTAGCAGGGCTTGAGACAAGTGTACAAACGGAGGCCCACATATCGTGTAAATGGTTTTTTAAAGTTATAAATCAAAATAAGAAACTGATAGATAAAATATGCTTTATCCTCCTACCTTGATAAATATACCTCCAAAGGACAAACATTTTTAAATATGCACACAGCCTTGCTTTTTTTATAATATCAAAAACATGCAAAAATAGCCAAGATGACTAAATTTAAATATTATTCTGCATATCTAGACAGCCTTTTAACAGACTGGCTATGTTTACATGAATAACAAAGTCAAAACATATATAACTCATAAGGTATGTATTTGTTCCACAAAATATATTTTTCTCACCATTGTTTTAGTAAAATTCCTAATTTTGATGTTAGAATCAAAACGTTCATATCATTTCTTGAGTGTAATGATCTAAGTGATTGAAAATAAAAATCATTGTGTTGAAAGAATACAAAATTTGAATATATTTTCTACAAAAAAGTAAATTAAGGTAAATGGAAAAAGGAAATTATTTTTATTGCATTTTCTAAGAAAGCTATTTTATACTGAGGACCACAGTGTAATGTATGCTGTGAATAGAAATTGCAAGTAAGTTTAACAGGTCACAAGTTCTACTCCCCAATTTCCATCATCCTACAGACTATCTGTGGGTTAGATGACATTGACTGAACATGAAATTAAGAACTAATCAAGCAGCCTTTGGGGTTCCCCACGTGTGCTGACCTAGCAAACACACCTTTTTGATTGCTCTGACTCCCCCACTTCACTTCCATGGTAAACTGGTGCCAACATTACACAGAATACGTGAATGCTTGTTGACTCCCAACTTGGTAGGTAAAACAATTTAAAAGAACTTAGATTGTTACTGAGTTAGAATTTTTCAAATGAAATCTTTTGATGAATAGCTAAAAACAGCCTAACTATACAGAGATTCACAAGAATAAACAACTATACTAGTGAAATTTTGAATTTCACTTCAAAATAGAAACCCTTCTGGGGAGAAAAAAAATCAGTGCCTATATATTTTTTTATTAATTATTATTATTATTATTATTATTTATTTTTTTTAGCTGAGCCATCCTGCCACCTGTTGACCGCTCAGCGGCAGCTCAGCTCAGGCAGGAATCGAACCAGTGACCCTGTTGCTCAGAGCTCATACTCTTGAGCGAGCTCTTAACCAACTGAGCCACTCAGCCAGCCCTCAGTGCCTATATTTTAAATCACTGTTTATTCCCCCACTGCCTTTTACGTCACACCTTTTTATGCAAAGTTCATATTTGGAAGAAAAATTCTATACTAGTGAATAGTCAATGGGAAGTTTTCAAGAGCTGTGGCACAAAGGGGACTTTTTCCTAGATTCTTTTCTTTTGCAGTAGTAACCACAATCTTCAGAATTAAAACTCTGACCCAACCCCACCAAGCATGTGCCCAACTCCCACCTCCCCTTACACTACTTCCCCAGGACTTGGGTCTGGACACAGATATTCATACCTAATCAAATACTGTGTCAACAAAGAAAACTGTAAAAACCAATAACATTAAGTCCTTGGGATTACAAAATGACAATAGTAAAATGAATGTGATAAAACAAAGAAACTAGAAATAGGCACTCAACCTCAAATACAGAAAAGAGGGTCATAGAGTGGCTCAGTGAATTCAACAAGGACTGACTGAAATATAAATTTATTATTAATACTCATTCATTCATTCAACCAATGCTTATTGAGTACCTGCTATGTGTCAGGCTTAGGCACTGTACTTGGTACACAGAATTCAATATGAACAAAACAGACATGGGTCTGGGGTTACCTTGTGTTTTCGCTGAGAGAGAAAACTAAGGTTAAGTGCACCTATCATTTCATTAAATATTAGACGCTTGATGAAAATCAGAGGTTAAAATTCTAATATTGGAGGTATCTCAAAAAACTGGAAATGGAACTACCATATGATCCAGCAATTCCACTCTTCGGTATCTATCCAGAGAAACCCAAGACACTAATTTGAAAAAAATATATGCACCCCTATGTTTACTGCAGCGCTATTCACAATAGCCAAGACTTGGAAACAACCGAAACATCCATCGGTAGATGACTGGATTAGGAAACTGTGGTACATTTATACAATGGAGTATTACT
>NW_017731716.1:750817-753103 GCF_001890085.2 Hipposideros armiger
CGCAAAGTCAGGGGCAACCCTGAACATATTAGTAAATATTTTTAAATGCAAAGAGCTTCAAGCCTGACTTCCAGAGAAGGTCCTTCTGGAACCACCATTTCTCCCTTTTCGAAGGAAAAGGGGCTGTTTCAGAAAAGGCTCCCTCCCCTAATTCTCAAACCCCACCCCTCATTCGGGCCAGCACTTTGTCAGATCTGCAGCATTTGCGGGCTTTAGCACCCCCACACTCACACATAATATCAACCTCCCCTCACACAAGCTAGTCCTTGATGTTGCTGTTCTTTGATGTGGTTTTCTCCGTCTTATGTTGTGATGGACTCTGTGGGCCCATCTCATCTGCATCCACCATGTAATGGCCTATGGTTTGGATAGACCAGGGCACCCTGGTTACCTGAGGTGGTTACTCTAGTAGTAGGTGTGGTTCAGGGATGGATAGAAAACCTAAATTCATCTATTCAGAGTGAAACTCAGGGCTTTATTCTGAGTTTAAACAAGGAAGCACATGCAGCCACCAAAACAGGGAGGGAAGTCACCCTGAGGCCAAAGGGCGGGGGTGAGGAGGAGAGAAGACAGATGTGGCACCTGCAGGCCTGATAGACTGAGGATTTCTGAAGCAAATCAACCCTTAATCTTGTCCTACCTCAAGATGTTTTCGTTGTGTGAGCTGACAAATTCTGTTATTTATGCCATTTGGATGTGGATTTTCTGTTATTGACCTGTGAAGAACTAATAAAACAATCTTTGGGGGGGAAAAAAAAATGTAAGAGCGCCTCCCCTCCTGGCAGGGAGAGAGAAGGAATTGATTTATGGAGTGCAGTGTTCATCACCTCATTTCTTCAGTCCCCTTTTAAAGATTAGACCCAGGCTCAGAGGAAGCAAATGTAAGGAGCATGGCGTATTCTCAGCTCTGCAGGGCTGCTCCCCGCATGGCCGGCCCTTGGGAAGTGCTTTGCAAAGATGATGAGGGAACACTTACTTGGCTGGCTGGTGAAGGAGCCATGATTCCAACCAGTCTGGGCTCAGAGCCCAGACTTTCCCCAGAGCAGCCGAGGCTGAGCAAACCGGATGAAGTATTCAAATCACATGTACCCAGGAAAGACAAGTGGAGATGAGACAGACATGGAACAGATGGCAGCACGGAAGAGCTGGCCTGTACACCAGCAAACACCAGTTCAGACAAACGCTTTCTGGCCATTTTAACTAAGGCTGGGGGACCATTCCCTAAGATGGAGGCCCTGGACGGGAGGTTAAAACCTTGACAGACTGTTTCCCTCACAAAAGCAAAGCTTGAAGAACAACAACATTGGAAATGATTCACTGTGACCAGAGAAACAAAATGGTGACTGAAAACTGAGCAGATTCTCCAGGGAAAATGCTGTGAGCCAAGGCTTGCGTCAGCTGAGAAAGCTCCCAGGCTCCCGCCCAGACTCTGGAACGCAGGATGCCCCACCCTGTGGAGAAAGTCCCTTTGGGCTTATGTAAGACAAAATTCCCTTTCCCTCTAAAGAATCCGTTTCAGGAAACTGCACTGATATCACCGCATCCTCCATTCCCACTCCCAGACACAATGGGTCCCCAATGTGATAAATATCTGAAGGGACAAGTGGGGGCCAAATGGAAACTGCAGGCGCAGCCCTTCAGGGCGCCGCGTGTGCTGGGACAGGACAAGAGGAACAGAATTCCCCTGCAGCAGACAGAGGCCTTGTGGGAGCAGGGCGGGCAGGGCAGTCGAGAGGTCCTTCCAGCTTCTCTGAGTCCAGGTGTCCTCTTTGTACTGTGATGCTGACCTGACCTTAAGAAAAACAAACCCCTGACAGCTGACACGAGGCGTGAAGGGAACGCTGACAACCAAGGGAAGCCCTAAGAAACCTGGGCATTCCTGAGGACACATGTCTTCCCAGCTCCCCTCAGAGAGCCAAAATGAAGCTCTTGAATTCTACCAAATAATCCTACCCACTAACACCAACTCTCCCAAGTCAGCCCAGTTCATGGGAGTCCCAGGGATTGATGGCGCTTCAACTTGAGTGAAAATACACGGCATAGCATGAAAAAGAAGCATCAGGTTCTCACACATCCTGATCCCGAATTTAGAGGGAGAGAGGAGGTCCCTCCAATTCCACTTCCTGAATCCCTTCTTTCCGGTTGTTTTACAAAAAACACAAAGCTCTAAACAGGCTAGAACATAACATTCTTTCTCACAGCTCTGTGTGTGTGTGTGTGTGTGTGTGTGTGTGTGTGTGTGTGTGTGTGTGTGTATAATGGGCTGTCGGAAAAGTCATGACATAT
>NW_017731716.1:759343-764196 GCF_001890085.2 Hipposideros armiger
GATCTCACTTATATGTGGAATCTAAAAAACTGAATGAATGAGCAAAGTAAACAGAAGTGGTCTCAGAGATATAGAGGAACAACTGATGGCTGCTAGATGGGAAGGGGTGGGGATGAGGGAGAAGGGGAAGGGACGAGACAATATAATCTGGTAACTACAATATGGCCTCAGGAATAGAAAAAGACAGTTTTGGGAATATAATCAATAATGTTGTAAATATTTTGTAGGGTGTCAGATGGTCACATGTCTTGCTAGGGAAACCACTTCATGGATGGGGTAGAGGTTTGATCACTGCACACCTGAAGCTGATGTTGTATAATATTGTATGTCAACTATAATTGAATATATATATATATATATATTGTCACAGGATGTGGAGTATTGTGTGGGAGTGGAGTCAAGGGAATTGTAATAGATATGTATGATGTGGGAGGGGAGTGAGGCGGCAGATTGGGGGAGAGGGTTGTCACTTTGAGGGGTAAAAAGTATAACTAGTGCACTGTGTTGTACAGCTGAAACTAATTTTTAAAATGTTTATTTCACAATTTTAAAAAAATTCTAATATTCGGAAGAGGACAAGTGAAGATTGTTTACTAAGTAGTTCTGAGATAACTGGCTAGAAACCAGGGAAAACAATGAAGTTAGAGGCAGTGCTTCTAAAGAACATCAAAATAAATTTCAGAAGAACTTATTGAAGTGTAAACATTGTGTAAAAAGCACAAAATAACCAGGTTATTAGATTCATGAAAATGAATGTCCTCATTGTTGAAGTAATAAAGTCACACAGGGAAAAAAATGAATGGTTCTTAACATTTAAACAAACATTTTTTTTAAATTCATACCAAAACAAAAGAGCAGACTGGGGAAATATTTTCATTCTTTATCACTGATAAAGGGTAAAAATCGAGAGAAAGCATTTCAATTAACAACCAAATCATAAAGACTTCAATAAATAAGTGGGCTAAAGAAGTTGTGGTGGATATCTGTTTGTTGTTTTGACAACTGCAATAACAGAATGCCTCCGCTGACAAAATATCCAGGCTCTAATCCCCAAATCTAGGAATACGTTACATTACATGGGAAAGAGGAATTAAAGTCGCTAATCAACTGACCTTAAAATAGGAAGATTATCCTGGATTCTGCAGGTAGGTGCAACATAATCACACAGGTCCTTAGAAATGGAAGAGATACAGAGGTTCAGAGTGATGTGCTGTGAGGACTTGTGTCCACCATTGCTGGCTCTGAAGTTGGAAGAAGGGAGCGGCCAGTCAAGGAACGCAGTCGCCTCTGGAAGCTGGAAAAGGCAAGGAGACAGATTCTCCCCTGGAGCCTCCAGAAAGTAAGGCACCCAGCTGACGCCTTGCTTTTAGCCCACTGAGACTCCTGTCCGTCTTCTAATATACAGAACTGTAAGAGAATGAAATTGTTTTGCTTTCAGCCATAAGTCTGTGCTAACTTGTTAAGGCAGCAAAGGGAAACTTATACAGCTATCCAGCTTTTTAAACCTATTCCTATGTTTTCGAACTTCACCACCCCTTGAGGCAGCACCCTCCCTCTATAAACAATTAGGATGACTTTTCCCAGCCTTCCTTGCAATGAGGGCACGGGTCCGTGACCCGTGTCTGTCAATTGTATGCACCTGCGCAACTCTTAATGCCTGTCGATGGCCTGAAGGAGGGGCACCTGTGTGGGATCTGCTGCCGCCTGAGGCAGCAGGGCAGGGTCTGTACGAGGCAGAGTCAGGTGTGACAGTGGGAGCTTGCAGAGTCTGTGCCCAGTAGTGAATTCAAGGTGCCCATGCTGGCAGCAGGACTTTGGGCACTGATCCCAGCTGTAAAAACCCTAAGCCTAGTGCTCTGGCCCTCCTGGAAATTCTAGGATCCCTAGTAAGTTCCTTTTCTGCTAAGTTAACCAGAGTTGGTTTTTGTGGCTTGTGATTCAGAAGCCTTGGTGAGCCAGGTATGAACACATAACTTTCTCAAAAAGAAAAAAGTGTCAAACACAGGAGAAAAAGTTTACCCTAGCTAGTAGTCAAAGAAACTCAAAGCAGGCTTGCGATGCCCTATTACACTTACTAAAAATAAAAGCAAATTTGTGTGTATGGGGGGATTTGGGGGGTGGGGATGCGGGGGCTGGTAACTAAGTGGATATACTTTTGGAAAAGCAGTAATAAGAACATTTTCTTAGCAATTCCCAAGAAAACGTGGCAAGGTGTATGTACGATGAAACTTAATTATTTGTGTGTTTGTATGAGAGAAAAATTATTGAAGTGGCCTTAAAATGTGTTGGGCTGGGGATGACAAAATTTGTATTGGGACCCCAGAAGATTTTAGGGAGCAAAGGGATAAAGACCCACTGCCAGTTCCCTGAAATGTGAAGTTACTGAAGCTGGCAGGGTGGCTGAGGTCAAGGGCAACGAATCGCCTGAGCGAACATTTCCACAAAGGTGGAAAGAGGTGGTTTCCAGGC
This sequence comes from Hipposideros armiger, assembly GCF_001890085.2. Taxonomy (NCBI): domain Eukaryota; kingdom Metazoa; phylum Chordata; class Mammalia; order Chiroptera; family Hipposideridae; genus Hipposideros; species Hipposideros armiger. Next base: position 761,813 of record NW_017731716.1, read on the forward strand.
GTGTACCCTGCACGGAGGGAGGCGATTAAAGGAATAGAGTCTGGGAGGCGGCCCTACCTGGAGGGAGTTTATGCCCCCAGAGAACTACCCTCACAAATAACCCAAATCAGAGCTGTCATCTTAGGAACACAAGCCTCCTCGGGGGTGATCTTTTTGCTAAATATCTAGCATTTGGGTATTTACCTACCCGTGGAAAACGATATATAGCACTTGAAATAAAAACCACAAAGTCTATAGCTACATGGCAAAATGTTTGTGATGTAAATTTAAATGAAAATACTTTATAAAATAAGTATGTATGGTGTTTAACTGGGTAGGGTTTTACGCATGTGGGAAGGACAGCCAACTAGTAAGATGAACAGACAGTGGGGAGAGTCAGGTATCAGCAAAGAAAGGACAGACGTCAGAGAACAAAGGGGCCCTGTGGCCAGTTCAGGGAGATCAAAGTGAAAATCTGACCCATCCCAGCTGGTGGTAGTTAGTTCTTACAGCATCTTCACAGCCTTTGGCTATGAAGGAGAATGAAGAAACCTGTCAGATGGGAGGGGCAAGGGCGCTGGGTGAAAAGGTGAAGGGATCATGAAGTATAAATTGGTAGTTACAAAATAGTCATGGGGATGTAAAGTACAGCATACGCAATATAGTCAATAATATGGTAATAACTATATATTGTGTCAGACGGGTACTAGATTTATCAGGGTGATCACCTCGTAAGTTATATAAACAGGCATTTGTTATAAGGAAGTTATATTAAACACGGACTTGGGTTTTATGCTAAGCCTTGATTTGTTTTGCCACCTTTCTGAGGCTACCCAGCTTCTTGGAGGGTCCTTCCACCCTTCCCTCCCTCCCTCCTTCATCTCTTCTTTCCTTCCAAATATTTATTGTGTCCTATGTGCTCTCTGTGATCTTAAATTTGACCCCAAAAGGACTTCAGCACATAGACAAGTCCAGATCTGGGCAGCTATAGATTTGTAGGGCTGCGTCAGGCACCAGCCACCCTCCAATTACATGGCACATGCCTTTGAGAGCAAAACTTGCGGCTTGCACATCTAGAGTAACATGGGTGCCAAGGAGTTGGTGAAGAGCTGTGACTTTGAGACCCTAGGCGTGTGTGGCCGTAGAGTGCACCTGGCACCGGCCACAGTAGTACTTTCCCTAAAAGCCCACCTTTGGAGGATGGTTTATGCACATGAGACCCCCTACTGGCTGGCTGGCACTGGTTCCATGACAATTGTTTCTCAGCCACAGGGAAGTGCAGGAAGAGAATCTAGGTGAGGGACATCGAGTAGACTATTTAGAGAATGTGGCCTCTGGAAAGACCGGTCCGAATTTGAATCCCCAGCTGCTGTTTACACAAGTGCTTAACTCTCTAAGCCTTAGTATCCTCCTCTGTACAACAAAGACAATCAATGTTACTTCATAGAGTTCCTATGAGGATTTGGTGAGATAGCAGAACTCAAGTGCTTAGCACACTGCCTGGCACAACGTTATAGTCAATATTAGCTGTAGTGATTACCAAGATAGTCATTCCATCTGGAGAAGAACAAAGGGTAAAAACAGGTAAAGCCAGTTGTTCGGAGTCCCATACCTAGATCACTGGCTGGTTCTTTCCAACAATCGTTCCGGCGTGTTCAGATCCAGCTTGCATCCCTCCTTTCTCAGCAGAGGTCCTCTCCCTTTTCCTACGGGGTATGTGCACATTCACACACCCACTTACGTAGAGGCAGGATGCCAGTGGGATCCTGGGCAAACACCCTTGTTATAGCTGAAGATAATACAGCTGGATGGGGATGATGCGGGGCACAGGTCCGTCACGGGGTCAGCCAGACCTTGTCAAAGCTTCAGAACTCTAAGATGCTGTGGCCTCGGTTCTGCCAGCTCCAGCTTGGCTCACTGTCTTGTTTCCTGCAGTGACATTTCTGGTCTTGGCTATAACAATACCCTGGTCACAAGTGTCTACCTCACAGGGTCATTGTGAGGTTAGGTGAGTTACGCATTCAGTGCTAAAGGTGGCACCTGACACGTACCGTAAGAGCTCAGCAAATGCCGGCTGCCAGTCACAGCCCGTACAGAAATGCACTCCTCTTGGTTGGGCCCCACGTGCTATAAGGACAGCCACGGAGTGGAACACAGGCCCTTCCCTGGTCCCAGCTCCCGTGGACCTGAGTCGTGAAGGGATCCGTCTGAGTATATTCCCGCAGCTGTGATAGGCAAATGACGTAAATGCCGAATGTCACAACTAAAAAGATAGCATAAGGACAGATTCATCTTTGCAAACTGGTCTCCCATGGAATTTAAATCCTTTCCCCTCCTAACTGAGGAATGCCAGACATTCTGCCTGCTCTCCTTTTCTAGAGAGCGGCAGGCACCCTCTTCCGCCG
>NW_017731716.1:766606-799869 GCF_001890085.2 Hipposideros armiger
ACACACACACACACAGTTTTCTAGGAAGAGCATGCATTCTTAAAGTTGAGTCTAAACCTTTAAAAACTTTGAAACTCACATTTATTTCTTCCTTGGGAAATTTTTATTCAGTCCTAACAGCAACAAAATGTGCAGTTCAGGGATGGCAAGGAGAAACTAATTTTAAAACATATATACGTACACACCCACCACCCACCACCACCACCACCACCACCAAGGCAGTGAGCTTCCGACAACTAAAACGACTAAGAAACACCTGCATACGGACTGGCGGTGAGCATTAAACACTTATTTGTAGAACTAAGACTGAGTGTTAAGAGAGAGAGAGCAAAGTAAGAGCTATTTGCTCAGACATTCGTAGATGTAGTAAAATGACATAAAAGTGGGGGTGATGGGGAGAAAGAAGAGCACATGCAAAACTGTTTTTAAAAGTTCTTCTCAAACACTCCTGGACATTTTTTATCCCAGAGAAATGAAGATATCTGTTCACACAAAGACCCACTCATAAATGTTTGTAGCAGCTCTATTCATCACAAAAACTGGAAACTACCCAGATGTCCTTCAGTAAGTGAATGGTTAACCAAACTGGTACATCCACACTATCAATACTACTTAACCAACAAAAAGGAACTATTGATACACACAATAACCTGAACTGCCAATCCTAAAAGGTGGTTACATTGTGTGAGTCCATTTATACAACATTATCTTAAAGTGTCAAATTTATAGCAACGGAGAACAGACTGGTGGTTGCCAGAGGCTAAAGGGGGTGAGGCTGGGAAGCAGGGGTGGCTATTAAAGGAGGGATCCTTGTTGTGATAGGAATGTTCTACCTTGACCGTATCATGTCAATATCCTGGATATGATACTGCACTATCGTTTTGCAAGATGTTACCATTGGGAGAAACTGGGTAAAGGATACTGAATTATTTCATACAACCGCATGTGAATCTACAGTTACCACAAAATACAAAGATTAAAATAAAAACTGTTCTCAGGAATTATACTGGTGGTGGTATTAATATCACCATTCTCAGTTTCTGTAATATGGGATAAAGCACATGCGTAATTAATTATAGGATCATTGAATTCTATGCCCCCTGTATCCTTGAAAGCCATGATTCTCCAAGTGAAAAAGATTGTAATACAGGAAATTTTAAGTTACAAAACCCCTGTAATCCTGAATTTGAGTATGAACTCACGAACTATTTTTTTCTCTGCTCTACCTGATATGTCTAGAAACCTGGACCAACCCAGTAAGTAGCAACAAGGATTGCTAGCACACAAATTATGGTTTTGGAATACTATTCTCCACTACAAGAAACCAGGGCTTCTTAGAGATACCTGATTGCAGGTCTGGGGGCAAGAAATGCACTGGATGAGCCTGGGACATCTTGTCATGACAGATGAGGAAGGTATCAAATTACCATATAGGGTTGTATCAAAAGGACTTGGAAGCCAACTTAAGAATTTCCACCAGACAAATGATGGGACATTTTTAAGTTTCAAAAGAAGATAATTTCACTGATGGTTACTGTTGGGAAACGGAAGTGCAAGATTTCACCATGACTTTCAATGGCAAAATAAATCTTGAGTTTTGCCAGATAAGTTTTATCTTTTCCTTTTATGGCTTTCTGGGTTAAGGGTCACGCTTAGAAAAGTCAGTTCAAATAACGGAAAAGACTCAAGCATTTATCCTCCCTTTCCTGTATGGATTCTACCACTAGATGACAGGAAATAAATTTAAGTATTCCAACTAACAAGTGAAAACAACGCATCCAGAGGGAACTATTATATCATAGGACCCTCATATACAACCAATACTAAAGTGTGGCAAACTAGGTGAGAAGATAACAGTGTGTCCATCACCCAGTCTGACACTCTATTTCATCAACTGAAGATGTCATGGGTTGTAAGACACATCATCAATCTAAGTGTCCCCAATAAAACACAACACTGAGGTGCCATCAATTGGAAGACGCATTCCAACTTCAGATGTTCAAATATGACAAAAGTGGCCTCTAATCAATCAAGAATGCCCATTTCCTATCCCGACAGTCTTATTTCACTGCTTCTCACTCTTCAGATGTATAGAGGCCAGTATTACCACCCATCCTGTACCACTCAAAATTAAAGTAAAATAGCCCAGCATAGACTAAATGAGCACACTCCTCAATAGTGTAGGATTTTTAAAAATCCATTATTTGCCAGACGGGACTAAAGTTTATGATCCTATATGGCCTATAGCTTCTGCAAGTGGAAATGTCTTGTTTAGAGTTTTCTACCTACTGTTTCCCGACTGTTGACACCGGGTCCTGATGACCCACAGAAACCAGCCTTCTGCTGCTGCTCGTCCTCCCGCTGCCCGGATCAGGCCTCAGCAGATCCTCAGCAAGTACACCAAACCCAGGCTTCAAAGCCAGGGGTTGGCGACTGTCTAAAATCATGTGCAAAATGTTCCAGGCATATATATTTTTAAGATTTTATTGGGGAATTGGGGGAGGGGAACACCACTGGGGAATCGGGGAACAGACAAGTTGCTGTTGTTTTTTTCTTCGTCTAGTTGTGGAGGACGTCGCTCCACTGGCCCATGTTGGTATTATCATTGCGCTCTTCCCAGGTGAGGCAGTCACTCGCCAACCATTGGACGGCCGCACACGAAAGCTCACACCCGCGGCCGGCCAGCCCTACTGCAGCCTACGCCATCACCGGCAACTCATGGCATCCCTGCTCCAGGTTGAAATGCAGTTCACCATCTTAGCTGTAGAGGGCGCAGCGTCACTGGCCCACATGTGGGATCTGAACCAGGGCCCTGCTGCTCAGAGCTGGCATCCCAAGTCAACTCCTCACCAATGCATCACGTGGCTGGCCCAAGGCATATATTTTTTATGGGATTTTGGCATTACTGGTTATTTGAGTGTGGCCTGCCTGCCTTCTGCCCGGCTATGTCCAAAGTAGGCCGTAATCAATCATGATTATATCCCAAGATGCTTTTTCTTAACATTATGGTCACAGGTTCATCTGCTGAGAATTGAACAACTTGACTCCAATCCTGCGTAAAGTAAGGGAAAGGGAGTGTCACGGTAAGATAAATAACCCTGGGGACATGTGAGAGGCGGGGGAGGAGATGGTGAGGTCTCAGGTCACTAAGAGGTCACAGAAAGCTCCAATGCCATTCAGCTGTGGAGTCCAGGACTGATGTCACGTTAGGCATGGCCTCTGTGGAATAATTTACTGAAAATCCATAACACTAACATCCATTGCTGCTTTATGTAAGAAAACAGGGAGGTGATAGGGAGTCAACAGGACAGATAAAACAGGACAAGGATAGCACACATATCTAACCCAAGACTCTATGCAGCACCAGCAAACTGGCCCATAGGCCAAATCTGGCCTGTTGTCTGTTTTTGTATGATCTGTGTAAAATAGATTTTATATTTTGAATAGTTTTAAAAAAATCACAGGCACAATATTGTATGGCATGTGAAAATTACATGAAATTCAAATTTGTATCCACAAAGTTTTACTGGAACACAGCCACGCCCAGTCACTCAAATATTGTCAACACATCAGTAGAGTTTCAACACAGTATGGCCTTCAAAACCTAAAATACTAAGTCTCTCTGGCTTTTTACTTTACAGAGAAAAATTTGCCAAGCCCGCCGTAGAGCTCAGGTTTAGCAAGCTCTCCGATAAACTTGTTAATAAATAAAAGATAAAACCTGGATGTGTTACTGCAAAACATTCCATATTACTGTACTTTTCAAAGCTGGCACACCATTCATGCACAAGAACACAAAACAGGAACCCAGAAAGACTCATGTTTCCCGTTTGCTATTTCTTGCTTTGCATATCTCTCCATGGCGTGCAAGGAGGAGAGGAAAAACAACAATTATCCACCGTGCTAGATTTAAAAGCATTTAATGACATAGCATATATTTAACAGATAGGGCAAAAGTTGAGAGGTACAGGTCATACGACTGAGCACCAGGCCTGAGCGACCACCTTCCTGCTCAGGCCCAGCCTCTGGAGTTCATTCCTATCAATGCCATTTTGATTGTGCAGTAAGATGAAAATTTGTCATTACAATTCGTTACAGTGACAGAGAAAATGCACACTATGTATCAAATAGCAAGGTAATGAAGCAAAGTATAACACAGTGTGGCAACGCAAGAGCAAGTAACCATTAGAGTAACATTACTTTGTCCAGTAAATGCTTCAGTTCCACTTGTACACTTACCAATGATTTAAAGGGTTTATTATACATCTAGTTTTATTATACTTTGTACTAGAATTATCTCAAACATACAATATAATGTATTTCAGCAAAAAAAAAAAATTGAAATTACAGATTTAAAACAGTATCAGTTTTTCTATTCCTTCTTGTATACCGACATTCTTGACCGTCGTCGCAGTTGATGCAGAAAAGCCGCATGTTGTGTGTTAGTAAGTGCTGCCAGATACAAACGGTTTGGTCTGGAGAGTTAACATGGAGCTGCACTATGGCTGCAGCAAGATCATAATACTCGATCTGCTTAATCAAGGTTAGTCCCATCGTGGGCACTTCTGATACTCAAGACTCAAGGTAACCACTAAAAGTAACTGGAAGAGAATGGTGTCAGGAAGTTGGTACATTTTGTCTCTGGGGAGCACAGGAAATATTGTTTAAGCACCGCTGCCTTGCATTACCAAACAGCACTAGAGGCGAGTTATTTCCAACACAGCCTCACAAAATTGAGGAACAGTTTTAAATATTGAGATCTAATCTATATAACTTCATTTAAAAAAAATCTGGTCATCCCTCTGCACCTCAAACTTTTGTAACTTGGAGATAAAGTGTTTAGGTGTATTTTCCCCACCCTACCCCCAGAAATGCTCTATAAATTAAAAAAAAATAATAATCAACCACATTGAGGAACATTAGGCACAGAGAGTAACGTGTTGGTTCTGAGCTTGCATGCTGGAATTTCACTGAAAAGGTGAGAGAAGGACAGGAAGTGAAGGGAAGGAGGAGTTCACTTCTTTTTGCCAAAAAGGCTGAACCGCTTCTCTTTGTCTTTCTCTTTGTCCTTCTCCCGCTTGCCGGGACTGGACTCGCTGGTGATGGTGACGACGCTGGTGGGCAAGGTCTGTGCCCGACTGGATGCTGGCGTGCTCTGGGTGCTGGCGGACACCTCGTGTTTGTCAGAGGAGATGGCGGAGGAGATGGCCTGGATCCATGTGTTCATTTCGTCCTGGACAAAGGAGGAGGCACGAGTGAGACTCGGCTAAGAGGGATGGAAGTGCTCTTACTCCAATTGCACGACCACCTGAGCCTGTCAGTCGGAAGGCTTGGGGACAGTGCTCACTCAGGGGGAAGCAGTTCTTAGATAAACCCCTGCTTTATCAGTACAGTAGAGTGAACTCTATTTATCAGTAGAGTGAACCTGTGTCAACTCTCATGAGAATGCTGTTTATGGTACCGGAAGGTCATCACTTTAGTGTATGGTCCTACAAACGTGGAAGTGCTGGAAGACTGGTCTCCATCTATGGGGTATCAGGTCCCACCCTAGAAGTTGCTTTTTTCTTTTTCTTTTTAAATTGAAATAGGCTTGCCATGTAACACTGTGTAAATTTAACAGCAGTTTTTTCAGACTTAAAGCACTATACGTGCTGTTCTCTCATCAGTCGCCCCACGGTCCCCTCGAGGTGGAGCACAACCAGGATATGGATGGTTATGGGCAGTGGGGTGCAGCGGGGCGGCTCCCGACTGGGCACATCTAGATCCACGTCCAGTCCTGGGACCACCTCACTGTGCCTCATCCACTGGGAGGGGTGGGCAAGTTCTCCTCCATGGACTTCAAAGGACCCTGCGCTAGCTCTCCTGCCACGGCAAGGGGACAGCCGGATGACACTCACTGCCTCCTACAGGCAGAAGGAGAACCAAACGCCTTCCAGTGTCAGTGACTGTGGACAGGTGATAGAAGCCATCACCAATGATCAGTTATATGAAGAACATTACATGTCAAGCTTATTATGCACAAACACGTGCAAACTCTTAATGGAGAGAAAAGAATCTTAGAAACTTACGTCGTCTTTGGCTTGGAAGAGGTACTCATTTCCATCATTTAGTCTGTAATGTGAAGGAAGAAAGTCAGTCACAAAACAAGAAAAAAATGCCCCAACTCCCATAATTCTATGTGAGATACAAGGAGGTCACAGGAATCACACCAGAAACGCCCATCAGAGCTCTGCCTACATCACCAACCATGCCTGGGACCTGCACAGTGGCGCCCTGGACATTGAGAAGCCATCTAATTGGACCAATATACACAGACAACCTGTTATTTCAATCCATTGGAGGGATTAAAAGTCCCAAATGAAGCAAGATCTGGCTTTGTTGCTGCAAAGACCACTTGGATGCCTGACCACTGCTCTATATTGAATTCAAGAGAAAGCTCTTAATTTAGGAGCCCTTTTGAAATTCTGTTACTGAGCTTGCAATCCCCCACATTTACAAATACCACTTTCTGAACAGACATGCAAAAACAGTCTCTTAGATGTCTCTTCTTATGTATTCTCGGAATGAAAAAAACTGTCCTTGCAAGGCAAGGCCTTCACTGTGACACCGGGAAGCCACTGGCTTGGAGGACTCACTCATTCACTCCACTGCTGTCAAGAGGAAGGGGACGCGGCTGGTGGGGAGGCAGGTAGGTGCCTCTGCCAGTGCCCTGACCCTCTGAGGCTGCATCAGGGAGCACAGAGCAGAAGGGAGCCAGGGAGCAAGGCTGTCTGCACTCTGTCTGACAGAGTCCCCGTGTTCCAAGTCCTGGAACACCCCCCAGGGCTCATCAGCAGGGCTCAGTAAATCACACCACTTGAAACTCTCTTATGTGCAGTCCTTGGCCTAGTCCAACTGGCACACTTATAACCAAGACCAACGCTTTTCAGAGCCCAAAGCAACAGACCAAAGTAACATAAACTAAGTAACAGCCTAACCACCAGCACATATTTGTTTTTACTTTTTAAAAAGTTAAAATGGTTTTTCTGACCACATCCAAGTATAAGCAGAAATCCTGAGCTTGGCTCTGCTCTGTAAGGAGGTGTACGTGTTCTACAGGGTGGAGACATCTGGAACTAGATGGTTCCGTTCCAGAGGCAGCTGGGCAGTCAGAAGAGCGCAGGGCCCCAGGACCCGCACCGGCACTGCCTACTGGTCTCCATCCAGCTCCAGGATAACTCACTCGACCCACCACCAGATAACTCACGAGCAAGGTCGGCATCTCCCGGGTCCGGATATGCTGAAAAATGAGGTAACTATTTTCTAAACTTCCCTTAAATTGTGACATGTGAATAGCTCACCTTCTTTGAGGGAACAGTGAGTGCCAGCTTAGAAAAAGGAAAGCTCCTTTTCCTCCGTGTTCAACTGCTCCCTTAACCACAGGAAAGCGGGGGACTGGCCAGTCCTCCAAGATCCTAACTGAGACATGTGCCAAACCAGCTTGTCCCTTCCTTGATGATATGTATTTTTCTAATGGCAGAGAAGGAGAAGCCGCTGATCACAGTATCTTTCTAGGAAAACCCACCCCCAGGGTGATGATAAACAGACACCCACTCTGCCGCAAACACGAAGCAGGGCAACGCACCTTAGCTTGAACACGTGTTTCTTCTTTTTGTAGTCAAGGGCCACTTCACAGATGGCTTCTTTCAAACTCACAGGGACCTCGCTGTGGTAGGGAATTCCGGAAGCAGCTGTTTTTGCATCTTTGTAGAAACCCATTTCTTGGTTGTTTATGACACAGTAAACGTTGTGCCAGGACCTGAGCAGTAAAGGCAGGAACGTCAGGCTTCTGCACCACACTCCCTTCAAGAATCAAGACTTTAACACAGAAATGATCTGCACATAAAGTGCTGTGACTTATTAAAAACCCTCCTAAAAATCTGCTGCAACTAAAAAAAAATGGAACAAAATGCCTCTGTGGACGCCTGGGCTAGGGCACATGGTCCTACAGTGGCAGGTTTCTGAGGGCGGCTTCTCTCTCTGGATTTGGGGGGAAACATGGTGCCCTCTTGGCTCTCATGGGAAAAGTTTTTCTTGGTGTTTGGTATTCTTTGCTCTGGTACCCTCTCGTGGCAAGGGGGCATGGGCCAGGCTCATCTGAAACGCGCCTGTCCTTGAGCAGCTCTTCCATCTCATTCTTTACGTGGTGGGCAGTCTGACAGGGAAGCAGGCCCAGGGCAGTGACTGGTGCCTTTGGATGAATTAGAAATGGTGGCCTTTCCCCCATGATATGGCAAACTGTCATAATATACTGATTTCATTAGAAGAAGATACATTACAGCCATCTGCAAGTGTTAAATACATCTATGATATTGTCCTCAATGTGGGATTTCCTTGTTTAATGCACAACCTGCACAACTGTACATGCTGGTTCCAGGCAGTCTGGTTTCCTGTTTGAGCACACAGGCTGTTGAGTCAGACATGAGCTTTACTCCAGCTATGCCATTCACTAGGTTTCTACAGAGAGGGAGATTTCTTAATCTCTCAAGGCCTCAGCTTCCTCATCTTTAAAAGAGAGACAGTAAGAGGAGAGCTATTGAGAGATAGTGAATATAAAGACTGATATGGAAATAAGGCAGGAGAAATGGTGAATGTCGTAAATAAATAAATAAATACAATCCCACAAAGAGGAAAACTACATTGAAATCATTTCACTTTAGGGAAGACTCAACCTCAATTTAGCAGCATTCCTTTTTGCTATTTCTATCCACCCTTAATTCTTCCTCCTCTCAGTGAGAAGCACTCCACTCCCACTTTCCAAGGTCAGTCCTGAGAATGTAGTACCCAGGAAGCTAAGAACAAATCAACTAGCTACAGAGACGCACACTCGCCTTTCAACTGGCGATCGGCCTGCCTTGACCTTGAACCGCAGGACACCCATCTCCCCGCCTCTGCTGCCATTACCTGCTCGAGGCTTTCTTATTGTGGGCCTCCCACTCATGCTTCCGATTCAGGAAGCCTTCCATCTGGGCCGAAGGTGTCTCCTGGGTTCTGGCCGGCAAGGTGGCGGCACTCTGGGCCGGGAGGGCAGTCTTGGCTTTGCGATCGGAGGTTGGGGAGGGGATGGGGCTGGACTCTTTTGAACTTGTCCTCTGTTCGGCGCCGTTGACCATTTCGCCTGTGTCCACTGTTTCTGCCATCTAGGGACAGCGAAGAGGCTAGTCAGCTAACCCCGTGGTTCAGGGGGGGTGACCACATACGCTCTGACTGACTCGCACACGTGGCTGTGTATAAATGCCTGGCACCGATCGAGGCAGTACAGTAAAACCATCGCACACCCCACAAAGCCAGCTGGACACCAAGGACATTAGAAGGTGGAAAGGGATTAATGCCCGCCCGTTTACGGGGAAATGAGAAAAGCGAAATGCCAGTATGAGTTTTACTGCACTCTGCTCCTCTGATCAATCCATTTTCTCTAATGTAACTCAGATCATTTCCTCATGGTTACTTTAAAACAAAAGGACAACGGTAACAATCACACATATTAAATATGAGAGAGTGGACGTTATACAGCAGCCACCTTACAATCAAGGACACCACCAGAAGGGCTAGAAGTTTAAGCGAAAGGGCATTCACAAACAGATCGATAGACAACTCTATCAGAACTACACAGCATTCCCCCAAAGTAAGACAAGGAAAGACCTGTGGTTTCTGAAAATGCTCTCTGGCTCTCCCGCCTCCCCTCAACATATCATCATAAACACATGCAGAAATTAGGATGACAATCATGCATTTCACATCTACCATCCCAGTTAGACTTTGGAACTTAAGAGCTGGAAGGAAATGAGGCAAGTCAACAAACATCAATTTAACCACATCTGCCGAAGTTGTATCGTGAGTGGGTTGTAGTTTGTGTTAAAGGAGCTGGAAAAGCCAATCACAGTCACTCAACACCACACGGCTATTTACCCCCAAACAAAGACAGAACCAGGGCCTTCCCCATCACGTGTTGTTGATCACGGTGCCTTGCTGCACTGAGACGAGAAAGCCCAGAGACAGCCAGGCTTCCAGCGGCTGACCCTTCAGGCTGGAGACGTCTTCGGGAGCTGTTCCTTCCCAAGCTCATTTATATTGTAACCCTCATGGCTTTGCGGCTTGGGAAATGCAGTAGGGTCTCCATTCATTATCGCTTTCAGCCTGTGTACCATCAACTGTGTGCCATTAACTGTAGCAGCCCCTGGCCGATACACCCAGGGTGTGGGATTAGCGAGTTACTAAAGCTGGGTGTGGCTGACGCTTTAGTGGATTACAGACAACCTGCTCCCCTCATACACGGACAAACATGGAGGTGTCAATGGCAACGCTCATTAGCTATGTCCCCCACCACTGCTGCCCAGAACCAAATGACACCAAATTAGCAGCAACAACCTCAACAGGATAAACTGGCCACCACTACTTGAACGCTCAGATAATGTCAACTCTCAGGAACTGGATCTCTCATTTAGGTCTCATCTAAGTGGCTGGGCAGGGGTCCCAAGTTTATATCCTATCTATACAAACTATCAGCATTGGCATCCGGGTTTGGGATGAAACTAGAGGGTATGCAATTTAAGGGTATTTTTTATTAGAACCCTTCATCCGCAGAGCAATGCGGAAAATAGAGTCTTAGGGCTGAAAGGCATGGGTAGGGGAAATGCATGGTGATTATCCTGGCTTTCCAAGGGACAGCCTGTAGACACGTGCTTATGAGCAATAGGCTATGGAAATATTTCTCTCTTTCACTTTTACAAGAGAAATGCAGGAGGGGAAATGACAAAAAATAAAACCCCAAGTCAAAAGAAAGTCAGTGAATTTCAAAGTTGACAAATCTGTTCTAGTGTGAGATTTCAGGAAGCTTCTGGTGGGGCGGAAGTACGAGTTTGGTCTGGAAGGCCTGTGCCAGGCGTGAGTCCAGGGAGACATGGGGTTAGTGTGTACAGAAGTCAGGTTAAAAAAAATTAGTGCTGCAGGCATGACTCGAAAACTACTAGTGACAGCAATGACCTGGATAGAGGACAGTTTACTTAAAAAAGGCTATAATTTATCATACTTGGTCAGACTTCAAGGCAGGTGAAGGCCGGGGAAGCCTCTTCTGGGGGGAAATTCTGCAGCAAAAATTTTTTTCTTTGGAGTTAGAAGGAAAGAGAAAACCCCAAACCAGTATGCAGAGACAATTAATGTTTATGCAAATGAATCACTAACCAAGAAAACAAGGAAAATAAAAGGAACAAAATGAATTTTAATGGACATGTGCTTAAGCATGCCAACAGACAACACACCACTAGAGACAAACATCAAAAGCAAATCATAGCTATGACCGAACAGTGGGTACACATGAATACACCCCTTCCCCCCACCCCGTGTTGCTTCTCTTGAGCGATTAGTTCAGAGTGCTTTAGTGGCTGGGTACACCTGAGATATTTAAATCAGGAGGTGAACACAAATGCAACGTGACAACTAGTAGCACAAGAAACACTTGATTGGTTTTCTAAGTGCATGAAGCAACACTATTTTCAAGTTCATTAACTTGAGTCTCTGCACCATAACTCAAAAGAATGAAAAGGCTTTTCTTCTTCCAATACAATCCAATTGTAATTAAAAATTTGTTCTGTCGAGCTACAATTAAAAAATCTAGATAAAAATAAGCATAAGAACAAATGCCAAAAACATCATAGCACTCTGTGTGTGCTTATGTTTTTTTGTGGGTTTTTTTGGTCTTCTGAATACAAAAAGCATAAAATTGGGTATTAATCCTAATGATACAAAATATTTAAACATATATATGGAAACATCACATATACATATAGATCAATGACACATGTAATTTGGAGCCAGAAACACACGTCAGGGCTCCCTAAAGACCAAAGATGAAACAGTGCTTTTTTTCTAAAATGGAATTTGGTGTGTTTTAAGGCAGAGACCCAATAATGGTGCACACTACCCCCAGAATTTAAGAAGCTTGGCATCTATCTATATACCCATCTACAATCACAAGTAGATAGATATGTACATAGAAATAAGGAAAAACAAACAAGATGCTATATGATGTTATCCTGACAAAAGAAAAAAAAAGACATGCATCATGAAATGAAAAGACAAATTAGACTTAACTCATGGAGAACACATATCAAAACAGGTTTCTGATTCCACGAACATCTAAATATGGCAAATGAGCAAGTGAATGTCTCACAAGGCTTTGATGTAATATGGACTTGGTTTTGACTTTATCAGTACCAGGAAATCATCTCCTTCATTAGCTTTTATTCCTTAGAAACAGAATTCCTTATGAAAATATTTTCAATCCCTGCCTGGTGGTCTGATAAATGCCATCCTAAAAGACTCCTTATTCGAGAACTCCACAAAAGAACTTCATTTTCACAAGAAAATAAAAATGAATCAGAAGATCCGTATGAGACATACAACGGTGTTTCTGTCTACAGAGACGCTAAAAGTACCTCTGCAGCCAGGAGGCGTCCCTACTGCTCCTAGGGGTGGTCCACCGCGTGCATCATTCAAGTAACCAGGGTGAACCAGAGTGGCTTTTGCTCCATGTGTTTGAAAAACTTAAAACAGTTTGACACCCTGAAGTCATGGACTGAATGGACAGGCCTGGAAGTCCGGGAGGCAGGCTCCCGAAACACGCTGAGAGTTGCTGTCACCTGCCACATCCCAGCGGTGCCAACAGTGACCAAGGCAAAGGTGGCAGCAGCAGTCAGAGGGCACTGACTCCCAAGGATGGCTGCATTCTCTGCGGCAAGTAAGCCTAGAATTCTCAATTTAGGACTTGGCAGAAAAAATATTAGAGAGGAGCTGGTTTGTCAAAAGTAACAAATGATCTGAGGGTCTCAAAACGTTTTGAGATGCTGCACCTAAAAATTACATTAGCTTCCCAAGTAGATCCAACTTCCTCTTATTCCCCTTGTCGTTCTCAATAAATGAACGCATCCTTTATGGAACGTCACACAGCTGACGTTAAGTCTTAATCTTAGTTCTGAGTCTCCTTCCCCATACATCAGTCTTCCTAGTTATCAGTAAACTACTGCAGGTTAATAACATCTGTAAAGGGGGCTACATGTAGTGCAGCACTGAACCCTGTTAGTATAACTGGATATGTCATACCTGTCAGATTCTAGTTTTCTTCTTCATTTTGCTGTAATCTCATTAAATTTCAATTACTCATGTAAGGCTTTCGCTGCAAAATCTCAATAAAGTAAAAAAGCTCACATAAATAAACAAAAGATAAGTATGTTTGCTGCTTTAAGGCAACAGGGCATCCATCAGTTAAAAAGACTCAAATAAACATGAATTAAACGCAAACAAATATGAAACCAAGGAAGGCTACGAATTAAGTAAAATTGTAACACTGTGGGTGAAGTGGAAGCCAGGTCAAACCAACAGGATTTGGAAAGAGTGGTTCTTGACAAATGGTAGTGAACTTCACAGTCCGGACCATGGCTGGTCACTGGCTGTCCGTCTGCTATTAAAGTTTTTGTAGTTTTGGTAGGTTTGAGAGCGGTAACTAACCCGTGGAGATCCCTGTTCGGCTGGCAACCCGTTCTGGGAAACTTGCTCTCCTTTCGAAGTATCCCTGTGAGGTAAAGGGGGAAAAGAGGACACAGGAGGGACGGGGAAGGAAGGGAGGGGAGTGAAGAAAAGGAAGAGAAAAACAGTAAGAGAGGATGGAAAGAACAACATCAGTTAATGTTATCACCGGTTTTTCTCTCAGAGCAACATATGCAACCCTCTTTTATATAATACAATTAAAAATAAACACAAAACTTCCCAAGTGTTTCACGCCAACTCTGCACAGAGTAAGGCTGCAGGTACGCCCCCGCCGCCGTAAAGGCAGCATTAGGGGTCGCCACGGAGCTCTTACAACAGCAAAATAAGCAGCCTTTCGGAAACTGAGAATAATTTCTGTCCTTCATGTGAAGTCACCCAGAACTTTCAAAAAGCACTGCCACACAATCACTGGCTGAATTTGGGTGGTTCGCTGCATCCATTCAATCACAGGGAAATTCTGAGTGTGTGTGTGCACGTGCACATGTGTGCAGCAGAGAGGGCGCCGTCTACATCCCACTTGCGCAGTGTGACTGTGGACAAGTCAGTGTTCTCAAAGGTGATTCAGAAGCTGCCTATACAAACTCTAAAAGTGTTACAGGCGTAATCAATAAATAGGAAGGACATGTGGTTAGGCCTCGCATAGTACAGGTTTAGACAGGTGCTCCCTAAGCCTCACCGGCCACGAATGCTAAGACTCCGGCAGCAGCGCTGCGACTCACCACTGCTGCTGGGACTCAGTCTCTTCAGAAACCTTGGTGCTCGGCCCGGGCGAAGGCGGCCGCCTCTTCCTCTCCTCTTCCTCCTGCTGTCTGCGCACTTCCAGTAACTCCAACTGCAGAACATGGTGACGTTCAGAAGAGCCCCAAGCTCTGCCTCTTTTAAGGAAAGCATTCTAGATGAACCCAGGAAGTCCTCCAGCCTGAGTTTTCTACACTGGCTCACCGGCAGCTCTAACATCCTACCCAAAATGGTATTAGGGTCAGAGAAGCTGCAGCAACAACTCAAAACTACAGGAAATAAGAGGTCTGAGTGATGAAACGGGTCCATTTCATGGGATGGCAGGGTTCCCTCGAGTTGTCTGTGCTCCCTGGGACAATGGGTTTAAATGTTAACTGAACTACGCAGCTCTCACTTTGCTTAGGAAGAAAGTTATCCAAGCGTACGGGTCCATGCTGGACTTCTCGTCTGAGCTCAGACACACCACTGAGACAGAGCTGCAATAATTCTCAGGAGGTTGCTTGTGTTGTGGTAGGGATTTGAGTTCAGCCAAACCCAAACACCACATTAAAAAGCCACAGAATAGTCTAATTGAAACAGCCATTTCATGAGGAACATGCATGCACAAAAAGTATTCCATTTCAGCACAAGAGGACGCAGGTGCATTTTAAGGCCCCAGAATTTCAGAAATCAGAAAGAAAACCATTTTATAAACCATAAAGAAATCAGCTTCCTACCAGGAGTGCAAGTGTCTTGGAAGAAGAAACACCAGTGAATAGGCCCCTACTCTAAGGCCTTGGGCTGGTGGGAGAGATTATCAGGAGTGGTGAGATTTTTGGTGGTCTAGGATCAAGCGAGGACGATGGGAATTCTAATTCTGGAGTTCTGAAAAAAAATTTAAGGCTATGCTCCTCTAGAAACCAAAGCTTCTATGAGATGCAGGAGGAAAAACAGATTAAAAGAGAAAAGCGGGCCGGCCGAGTGGCGCGATGGTTAAGAGCTGGCTTGGGACGCCAGAGGGCCCCAGTTCGGATCCCACATGAGGGCCAGTGACACTGCCCTCTGCAGCTAAGATGCTGAACAACAGCTCAACCTGGAGCTGGGCTGCCATGAGTCACCAGCGACGGCGTAGGCTGCATGCAGCCCCTGTGGCAGTGGGTTGCCATGGGCTACCATGTGTAGCCAGCAGCCAGTGTGAGCGGCCGTCCAGAAGCCGGCAACCGATCTGTCTCACCCTGGAAGAGCGCAATGATGGTGCCAACTTGGGCCAGTGAAGCAACATCCTTCACAACTAGACTGAAGAATAAAACGACAGCAACTTATCTGTTCCCCTTCCCCAATTCCCCAGCGCTGTTCCCATACCCCCAATTCCCCAATAAAAATCTTAAAAAAAAGAGAGAAAAGCAAAGCCTAATCAATCGACTCCCAGGCAGGAAGCTATTGTAAGTCATCATAAATCTAGGTGCCCAGAAAATGACTGGGGGGTGTAACTGTGGATTGTCTCCCCAGGCCCTGTACCAGGAGAGCCACCAGTTTCAGTAAGCTTTTGAAAACAGCAATTATGTGAATCCCCCAGTCTAGGAGGCAAGTAGGAAGAAGAGACTTCTCACGAGAGCCAACAGACCAAGTATCTCAGCATCCAGCGGCCACTTACCGTCGTCAGCCTTTCCAGGGCGGAGAACCTCTCATCCCAGGTTGCTGCAGACTTTTCAAAAGCCTCATGGCGTTTGATAAGCTTCTCCACCTCATCCACGCTCTGGCCTATTTCTCGGCTGGATAGGTACGGCTCCTGTCCAAGCAGCCAGGCCTCGGCCACACTGGCGTCCCTTGAGAACTGATGGACCTCCAAAACTGCACAGGGTACCAAGAGTGAGTGCTGGTGAGCAGGGTGCCTTGGTAGTCAGAGATGGCACTGCCCTCTGGTGGCAGCTGCTGGCACAACCAGTTCATGGTCTAGATCAGCACGGCCACAAGTGTCATGTGAGCTACATATGCGACCCTAACTTTTCTAGCAGCCACATTGGAAAGAAAAAGGTAAAATTAACTTCGAAAGCATATTTTAGACAAGCTGATGTATCAAACTGTTATTTCCAACATGTAATCAGTATAAAAAATTGCTGAGATATGTGTCATTTTTTTCTTCTGTCTTTGAAATCGGATGTGTATTTTTAGGAGTGTGTCTAGGGACCAGTCATGTTTCAAGTTCTCGAGAGCCACCTGTGGGCAGTGGCCACCACGTTGGACAGTGCAGACCTAGAAGGCATACTCTGCTCATTTTCATACTTGAGTGAGATAAGCCTCAGAGCACTGCAAGAATTCACAATCTACACACAACCACCAGATTATGCTGATGGAGCAGGTATTCATAACTCACCCTTTTGGGAGTTACAGTTCTGTTTTTAGGGGGGAGGGTGAGAGGGAGAGAAGCATATGGGGAGCACTACATAAAGTGTGGACGATATGGGCTAAGGCTTTTGCTGTATTCACTGTTCCTCCACACGTGAGGAAGCAGAGCCTGACTTCACTGCAGCTCTGAGGAGGCAGGTCAGCACTCAGGGGCGTTACGCGGTGGGGCTAAACTCATTCTCATACATCTCCAGCAGCAATGCCTGGGACTTTCAGGTAAGAAATGGACTGTGGGCATCAGTATCCCCAGGAGCTCGCTGCCCAGCTGTCTCCTTTAGTCACCCTGGTAGCCCCCAACACAGCCACAAGAAGATGCCACCACGGCACTAGGGACTTGTCACCTCACCACGTATGTCCAGCATACAAGCTCCTGGTGCCTAGTTCACAGTGGCATGAATAGTTTTGTTGAACTAAACTGAATCTGCTCTGGGAATTATCAAAATTTACAGACCAAATCCTCATCCAAAGAATGGTAAAAAATGGGATTTCTTTTTCAAAAGAGCGTTCTGGGCCCAACAGGGTGAGGTGCCCTCACTAGGTCTTTTTATACACCTTTTAGAAAAGGCCTCTTGGATTCTGTTTCTAATAAGCACCCTTTGTGTCTGAAAATGGGGTTATAACACAAGGACAGAGCCCAAGCCCCAAATGCAGAATGGCAAAAGGGGACAAACAGTGCTTGAGCTGGGCTTCTCTCAGTGTTCATACCAATTTTTAAATGTTATTCCCAACATTGTATATTATAAACTCTGTGTTA
This sequence comes from Hipposideros armiger, assembly GCF_001890085.2. Classification (NCBI taxonomy): domain Eukaryota; kingdom Metazoa; phylum Chordata; class Mammalia; order Chiroptera; family Hipposideridae; genus Hipposideros; species Hipposideros armiger. The sequence goes on from NW_017731716.1 coordinate 784,065, forward strand.
GCTCATATATTCCTTTATAAAAAGAGATTAAAAGTAGAATCTACCCCAGAGGGTCATTGTAAGGAGTATATACAGAAGAATATATAAAACACTTAGAATAATACCCAGTTCACTGCAAAACCTTTATAGGTTGTTAGCTTTTATTTTGTGATCATTCTTCTGCTAAGAGTACCAAATACAAGACCTAATCAGGCCAACTTTCCACATTCTCAGTTCTGCAGTACTAATTCGTCTTTAAGATGATTAGAGTAGGAGAGGCTTCTGTCCTCTCCCAGAGTGATACCGAGTTCTGTTACCCCCATGCTTTCCTAAAGAACACCCAAACCCCACTTACAACACTGAGATGATCTTAAGATGAAATATAAAAAATAATAAACATGCCACAGGAAACTACTTAAAAATACTTAGCATGGAATGGTGAAATCAGGCATTGAAAAAAAGACGCATTTAGAACTCCAAACATAATTTTCAAATAAAGCAGGAAAATAAACTTGCATGCTTTCAACGGATACCCAGAAGGAGAAGAGAGAGAAAAACCAAAATGTGTCCTTACTCAGTCTTAACCACTCCCATCGGTCTTCCCACTTGTCAATCATTTCTTTTCTCTTTTCCGTCAACTGAAGTAACTTTTCCTTGATCTGTGAGAAAAGAAGGACCCCAGGGACATCTTAGTAGAATGCACCACACCCTTCCAGTCTTCCCCTTGATGGGCCACTCATATCCAGGTAATAGCTAAGGACGGCTCCATCTACCTGCCCCCTGGGGGAGGAGAGAAACGCAGGACGGACTGAGAGGCACTGCGCCCCCCCCCCCAAAGCTGCTTTGTCATGAGATGGCCAACACTGCAGAGCCCCCTCCAAACCTGGGGGCTCCCTATTGCAAATACCCAGGAAGAGAGGCACAGTGAGGGGGCAAAGCCCTGACCTCTGAAGGAACAGCCAATCCTTTGAAGGGGGCCACACACAGACTAACCATTTACCTCTTTACCACCATCATACTAACTGGAAGTAGCAACACCCACTAAAGAACAAACTGATCTAGGGCACATGTGACAGAGAAGGGGGTGTGTCACCCAGCAAGAGCACTGATGAAGGCGACTGAGGACAAAACCTCAACTCAGGGCCTTTGAAAATTGTCTGCTTTGCCACAGATTTACTGGCTCTGTGCCTAGAGTCTGAGTAATTATCTTTTTCTGCACACACAGGGAAAAAGCAAGGAGTTTTGAAATATATATGTAAGTATGTGCATTGGTATATATGAACATATATATGTATTTTTGTGTATGTGTGTGTACATACACACACACACACACACACATAGACGCACAAAATAAAGTCATTTTACATCTTAACAGAGCTACATTCACCCCGCAGCTCCAAAGCCAGGTCGCATCCTACCTCCTCAGATGCGTAGTGCTTTCTCGCCAACAGGGATTTCCCAAGTTCAATGCAGGTTGTGAAACTGTCATTACGAGCATCAATTTCTGCTTTGATACCTTGATGATTATTCATTAATAGTTCAACAGATGATACATCTCTAAAATGAGACAAATAATATCTCCTTTAGGAGATCAAGCTTTTCAAATAAATGTGTAGGTTTCAAAACACATAATTAATTTGAAGGAAACAATTTGCCTTTAAGTTCTGATTCACAGTCTGAGCTCAGGCTGGGTCACTGGAGCTAAAGCATGATGCCACTATAATTTAGGACCAGTTATGCAACCTAAAGTATAAAATAAGGCTACTCTCGTAGATGCTAGGAACACCACTGGATTTCTGTCCAGACTTTTAATTTGAAATGCAATTTGGATTCTCTTTAAGAAGGTACAGAGGCAATAACAGGCACCCCTAATCGTACCCCAGTGAGTTAGCTGCCAAAGGTTCAGGACACGTGTTCAAAACAGCAGCTGATAGCCCCTTCTTATTCAGACATGAAGAGTGGGAACCAGCTTAGAAACCAATGACTGGTAGACCTAAGACTGCTTCTCATGGATCAAAACCTACGACTGAAAAGTCCTGGTCTAGAAAATATAGTTGCTTTCTATATACATATAGAAATATTTCTTCTCTTGGGGCAGAGTTCACTTCTCAATTATGGTGGGAGTTGGGGCTTGCAGAGGTGTTCATCTATTAGCTTCTCTTTGTGGCTATGCATGAACTACAGCCAGACAAGACACAGAACAAATATTAAGTAGTCATCTTAAGACACCACTAAAGCAGAGGCTGAGGCTTAAGAGACATCTTTAGCAACGTCTATGAAAAGGGACAGAATGATTTTCAATCTAACAAACACAGACAAAACTCAGAAAAGCCATCTCATCCTGATGATGAGATAGAGCTAGTCATGCTCAAGATATGTGGCTGCATGAGGTTCGCAGACGAGGGCAGGAGGGCCTGGGGGAGCGAGGAACATGGGGCGGGGTGGGGGAGCAACGGAAGGCTTGACAACGCTGGACCCCTCGTTCCCTGGCAAGCGTGTGCAGGAGACAACTGAAGTGGTGGTGACTCCCCGTAAACTGCTCCCCACCCTGCTCTGGCCTCGAAGCTCTCGGGCAAGGCCCGTGCTGCTCCCCGGAAGACTCCATCTATGAATTACCCAGGGTCAGTTAGCTGGATTTCCTCCTGCCCAGGGGCCGGGAATATTACCTTGGCTTCTCCTGGGCTTCGATCTGCCGGATGACATCCTCCATCCACAGCATGAGGTCACGCACCATGCTGAAGAAGCGGAACTTGTCCCCGGTGTCCACCAGCCTCACCCTGCGGCCCTCGCACGCATCCAGCAGGGCCTTCCAGGCTTCCAGGACCTCGTTCTCCCGCTTCTGGATGTCGTCGGCCTTGTCACCTGCATAGGCTGCCTGGAGGCGGGCCGCATCCTCCTGTAGCTGCCTCACCTGCGAAGCCACGGGGGAGACAGCCAGGTCAGACAGCTGGGCCTTCCCTCCATCGCCCCCCACTGCCTTCACACACGCCATACACTGTTCTGCTTACACACTAAAGGGGCGCACCCCGTCCCCTGGGAAGCTCACAATTTCATCAGGGAGATCCAAGTTACAAAATCCCTACTATAAACGTCTTGAACTACATTAAGTTCTGCATGGATGATAAAACAAACGAAATGCTGTAAGAATGAAGGCAGGAAACTTTGGTTGTGAAAGCTACCCTGGAGGTGGCCTGGGGTATAAGGATGACAGAGAAAACGCATGGTACATATTCAGATATATTAAAAAAATAAACCCCTCATCTGCTCCTTCAGGGTGAAGACGATGTTCTTATCATGAATGAGAAACTGCTATGAAGAACACATTTTGAAAACACCTTTTCCATTGCTATGTGGTGTTGCTGAAAACAACCCACGTCTCACCTGGAAGAGCTCTCACAGTGGGCATTTCAACTTGAAACACATAACAATGCAGCGTTTCATGTAGTTGAAAAAAAAAATGGAATGAAGTCAAAGAAGGTAAAATTTTAACAAGCCAAATTTCAAAATTTGAATTTCAAAAACCGCAGAATAGGAAATGCAAATGGATGTCATGAAAAGATGCTACCTGGAAATACTGTAATTTGTCATCTATGAGTTAGCAAAAATTCAAGGTGGATGATTTATCAGCAGTGGGCTGCTTCACTGCTGACAGGACAACAGGTCACAGCTCCTGTAGGAGGCAGATGGGCAGTATCTCTCAGAACTACAAATCCATGTCCTTCTGACTTTAGAAACTCATGTTGGGGAACTTATCCTACATATATTCTTACACATTCAGGCAATGAAATGCATGTACAGCATTGTCTATAAAAGCAAAAAGAGTGAAAATAAACCAAATGTCCCTCGTGAGGGGCTAAGTTAATGATGGCACATCCATAGAAGAGGCGCCTATGCAGTCGTGAAAGACTGGGGCAGGGGCCGGGGGATCACTTCGTAAGTTACGTCAATGTCTGGCCGCTATGTGCTGTATACCTGAAACTAACATAATATTGAATGTCAACTGTAACTGAAAAATGATTTTTTTAATTAAAAAAAATTTAGAAAGAAAATGAGGGAGGGCTCTGTATGTTCATACACAAAGTGCTCCAAGATAATGGCTAAGTGGAAAAAAGCAAAGTGCAGACAGCAGGCATAATACCTACTTTCTGGGTAAAAAATGGGAAAAATCAAGACTAGGTTTTCACCTTTTTTTGAGAGATAAGAGAGAAATGCCTTTACAAGAGAAATTAATATCTGTGGCTATTTTATATTTTTAAATTTCCTTCTGTCTTATATAAAGCACCTATTACTAGTGCCCTGTATAAAACGTCTAATTAAAAATGTAGACATATGGGGGAACGCACTCAGTCTTCATTTACTGATAGGCTGTGTGATCCAAGTCCACACACAATACTCGTCTGTAAGGGAACCTTGGGGTAGATACCATGTGGGAGGTGCAGGTGGGGTGAAAGGGGGTGAGGGAGGAGGATACTGCGGTCTGGGGGGAGGTGGATTACTGACCCCAGAATACACAAAAGGGTTCTAGGTAGTGGGAGGTTAGGAAAAGAAGTTTGTGCAAAAGAGGCAAAGAAGAATCAATGGGGTTTGTTTCCTGTGGAATTGGATTTCCACATTCTAAGAGACTTTTGTAAATATTTTTTAATTATGGTTCAGGTATGACTCAAATTACAATGAGTAATTCCCACGTTTCTAGGGAATTATTTGAAAGGCTGATTTCCTATACAACTAACCAAACCTTTCCAAACAAGTAAAAGAAACAAAATCCTTGTCTGTGCCTCTGGTTGTTTTTAATTTGTTCTTACAATAAAAAGCAAGGTGGAGAAGGATAGCAAAAGTGAAAATCCCCACAAGAGTTAACTACTGGTCTGAGAAGTCACCGAAGACCATTACTGGGTGCAAATATTATACTGTTTCCTCATGTCTCACTGCCCACATACAGAAAGGAGTATGGTGGCAGGTCAGGATGGCACCAAGGGTAAGGCAGCCAAGGACGAACCACCACCGGCTTCTGGGAGCCCGCACCAGAGCCTTCCCTTGTGCTCTAATTCTATGATAATTAACCTGGATTGGGTCAGTAATTGCAGGGGGTAGGGGGGACACACATTTTCATTGCTCTAAGGCCTAGCCCAGCAGGTACGGTGAGATGCAGACTGTCAGGCTTGAGGGGACAGATTCCAGATCCTGGATGGGCTCCCTCCTCTCTGGGGTCCCTTGAAGTTCTAGAAGTAAATAATTTTACAGGTGCAGAGGAAAGACCTGATGACGAAATGGTGTGTTCTAGCTCAGTCTCTAGGCTTTCCAAAAGTTCCCCTAAGTTTTTGTTACATAACAGTGGTTAGACAACATCAGTAGCGCTCTTGCTGTGGCAAATGGTTTGCAAGCATCATCTCAGTCCTCAATGCACTAGGGGACTGAAGCTGAGAGGTGAATTTAACTCGCAGCAACACACAGCAGCAGACCCTAACCCACTAGGGCTGCCCTCGCTCTAACCACACACCAGACTGCATCGTTAGGGATCCTCACGCATTCATAGGTGCTCCAGGAACTTACATGCAGTGAAAACCTCTGAACATGAAGTTGACAAGCTTTTAAGTGGAAAGTCTTCACGGAGCTGCTCTGAAGGAAAGACCGGGAACCCTTACAATGCATGGCGGGCCCTATAGTCTTACAATGCATGGTGGGCCCTATTATATTCTGGGTGATGCAGACCTTCAGCCACCCCATGTAGTTCTTTTAAACAATCCCTCGACACATTCTGCCTCCTTGGTGGAAAAGCTGCAGCACTCAATTTGAACAGAGCCCCAGCTGTGATCTCCTTCTGCTTCTGGAAGGGGCAAATCGAGGGGAACTGAGAAAACAATGGCAGTGAAGGTGGTCCCTCCACAGAATGAAATCGAAGCACACCAAAGAATGGTAGTAAGGCTGATGCAGATTAGGGGTTGGCCCACAGCTGAATCTGGGCTGTTTTTATAAATAAGTATTTACTGGCATATAGCCTGCACCCTTATTTTCATATTGTCTGTGGCTGCTTTGTGCTACAATGGCAGGGCAGTTGCAACACAGATAAGTTCCACAATGCTGAAAATATTTACTATTGGAGATTCTACAGAAGTTGCAGACCCCTGCACTAGATTATCACTGTGCTCTTAACAGACAAGAATCCCCTGATATACTGAGGGCTGCTATCTTTAATAAAACTGACATTTTCTCTAGGACCATGAAATTTAGGGGAAAAAGAAAGATTCAATTTATTTTTCATCCAAAAAACCATAAAACTAAACAACAAACAGTGCAGAGAATAGAGAGCAACCTAGAGAGTGATTACACTATAGATTCTTACTGTTATATTGTCATCGCTTTGTCAAACATCTTTTAAACAAAGTCTTAATGGTAGCTGTTTCACATTGTGGGGTAAAAGCCAGGCATATTAAAATCTCAGAATTTTGTTTTCTCTTTGCGGGTATGTAACTCAGACCCTGGTTTACGGGAAATAATAAGGCATTATTTTGCAAGTTATTCTAGATGCATATGCTTAACATAATACAAATTCTTGTTGATAAGGTCTATAACTTGCACATGTTTGTGTGTGCATTTGGTTTCTTTATTTTCATCACAAGGATGCTCACTTAACAAGGTCTGTATATGAGGCAAACGTAGAACTTTATGGACTGATAAATTCTCCCAAATGGAGCATTTTAACAACGTGTGTGCATGCACACACATGCATTTAATTTAGGCCATTCATTGAGACGTGTTTTGAGGAGTCAAGGAACCGAGAGAGATGCTCAGAGATGCACAGAGACTCCGTATGGAAAGAAAACCTCCCACCACCCCTGGGCAGCTCGCCCACCCACCTGAGTGCCCAGAGCCTGGATGTCGTGCTCAAATGTGGTATGCATTCTCTGTAAGGTCTCCACTGTGTTCTGATCTCTCCCAAGCTCCTCAGGGAGTTTCTTGTGTTTGTCTTGTATGCGCCCAAAGATCTCCTTGGCATCGTGGTAAAACTTATGCAGTTCGTAGGAGGCGGCGAGAATCTGTGTTCTCGTGTCAATGAGCTCCAGCAGGTCAGCCCAGGCTTCGTTGAGCCCATCCTTCCACTCAGCGATGGTGGCGGCATCGGAATGTCCAGAGTTGATGAGTTCATCTGCCATGTGATTGACCGTGTCCACGCGCTCCTGCCCAATGTTTCCTGTGTCTCGAGCAAACTCCCGGAATCGTTCTTGCAACATCTGAAACGGAGATGAGTGTAAACAAATCAGTGAGGCTATTATGAATGTTTTATTTCTTGATCACATGAACCTCTCTGGAAACAAATGAGTGGTATGCATGACTTAACAACAGATGTTAGCTCTGAAACCCCTGATCAATCAGTCTTCCTTCTTATTCACTATAGCTGAGTGAGGCACTGGCTCTAGCTCTTTTTACTACCGAAGAAGGGGGTATCGAGAGGTTCAACAACCTAAGTCAAAGTCACTCAGTAATAAACAGAGTCGAAACTAAATCCCATGACCTTTGGTTTGAGCTGAAGGTGTTTTATCTGCTCCCAGACAAAGAACGCAAATGGCGTTCCAGGCCCAGCACTCACTGCACAACGACTCACGCCCTGCCCAGAGTACTTGCCGTGACATGCTCGTAGTCCTGCCCCAATTCGTGCGACCCCGCGACCACCTCCCTCTCAGCGATCCACTGCTCCAGGTCGTCCACCTCCCGGTTGAGCTGGAACAGCCTGTGCCTCTCATCCAGCTTGCCTCTCCTCTCTTCGGCAAGGTCTTTCAGACCCGCGTACAGCTTATCCACTTTGGACTGCCGCATGCTAATGCGCTCACTGAAAGGAGGGGAGGGCAGTGGGGGGGAAAAGGACCTTAAATGTCAAAAAGTTCCTTCAGGGAGAAAACAAAATGAGGTGGAAATTCCAAGAGAGTATATTATATAAAATTTCTGGAAGGAAACTTCTGGTTAACCTATTTAGCCTAAAAAATAGAACTCCAAAGTATGACTTCAAGTGATACAAGTGAGCCAACATGTAAACCAAACACAGTAATCAAGGCCGAAGGCCGTCCTGACTAACGACGGAGGGAGGGGAGAGAAGCTAACTGCATTGCTGGCTCTGTAAGTCAGGACTTCCTCTGCTGTTAAAGGTGAATGCCAACCCCAGGAGCCGCCTTTCATTCTCAGGTACCATGCTGCCAAGGAACACACGATATCCCCGTCTGGCACAAACCTCTACCTGCTCTGGGCTGTATACTCTTGCCGCCAGGAGGGCGGGCCCTGCTGTTCCCATCTGGTGGGCCCTGGGTGTGCTGCACCCCCCCCCCCTGCCTCCACATTCTCCCTAAGATGACTGCCTTGTAACAGGAAAGCAGAGACAGGACTTGTTGGTGCCTGTCCCTGGAGACTAGGAAAGCTCCTTTCCTGGGAATCCTACTCACGCACACCCGCAATGCCCCCCCATGCCAACAGAGCCATTATCCCATCTCCAGTGTGCCCCGGATAATGCACAAAGTCGATTCCTCTCCTTTCTGAGTCATAAAAGCAGTTACGTACACAGAGAGGCTAAAATGACTGCCGCTGAAGTGAACACAGGAGGCCTGATACAGAGTCGGGAGGACCACACACTCACCTTTTTTTTTTTTTTTAATTTCTAAGGCATTCTAAGGACTTGATGTATAAAATTAGGAGGTGGTATCATTTTGTTCTTCCTGGCAGTCTTTTTATTTTATAGGTCCCATGCATTCTTACCTCCAGTCCTCTTAAAACTAGTAATTACTTTCCTAAACTGGATGACCTTGTCAACTCAAGGGTAGGTGCTTTACTAACCTGTGTCTGTGCAAATCCGTCTGTACTTCTGACTCATGACACCGATAATCTTTCAATAGGGCCTTGACCAGAGGAGACATTTAACTGACAAGAGCAATTTCCTACACAGTAGTTCACCCTTTATTTTAAACGTACTTCCCAAAGGTCTGTTGCCAGTTACTTAAGATGAATGCTACCATTTCTTTTTGCATGGGTTAAAGAAAGAGGTCCTTACTGGGAGGCACTGATAGTCTGGGTCTCATGTTTACAAAAGAGCAGTCACCTTTCTGGATGGCTGTCGGCTACCAGGGCCCGGCTGGTCTTGGAGAGCTGGTGCACCGTCTCTGCATAGTCCTCCACAGCTTGTTCCAAAATCTGGTGCTTCTTCAACATGGAGACGGCACTCTGCTCATCCTGCAAAGAGAGGGGACTATTACAACCACAACCCTCCCCTCCCGCCCGATATCACCTCAAAGGGAGACAGGCTGACTGCAGGGAGAGGCCGAAGGAAGGATCATCAGAAAGAAACAAGCCAGAAGTATGATATGGGTGCTGGAACACAGAAGCACTTTAAAAGCGTCAGTGTGGACTGGACTGTGGGACTGTGACGGAGCCACAAGACGCTAACGCAGAATGACTGACACCCTCTGAGGTACGTGGGAAACCCAGGCACGCCAATGTACGCTGGCTGGTTCAACTCATCATCTGACAGCATTCTAGAACCTTCAAATACCTTCAAACTGTCTCAAAAGCATCTTGTATGTTGTAAAATTTAGGTAACCCTGTAACTAGAAAAAGCAAGGATGACTCTGGCAAATTCCCATTAAAAAAAAAAAAAAGATAGAAAAACCCATTACTCATGGCATACCAAGATTCAGGTAAGAAACTTCTGCCCAGGGGAAACAGCAGGTGAACGTCAGACACCTTTATGCACCATGGTGCTGCCATGACTCAAAGGAAGCAATGAAATGTTTACAGAGACACGGCCGCCAGCAGGAAACAAGCTCGGGGCTCCACGTCGAAGGCTCCTCCGGGGCTCGCTCACCTTGGCCTTCTCCTCGGACATCATGTACAGCTCCTGCTCACTCATCCAGGCCTCGGCCTCGGCGGCGTCGAAGTAGTACTGCTGGGCCCTGTGCGCCTCCTCCAGCCGCCGGTGGCGCTTCTCCGTCTCCTCGATGAGGAGGCCCCACAGCTGCTTCAGGTCGGCCAGCCTCTGCCGGATCGCCTCGGCATTCAGGCTACTGCTGTCGGTGACAATGTTCTGGCTCCTCTCAAAGATGTCATCGATGCGAGGCTGGTGCCCCTGGATTTCTTTCTGGAGGGTCTGAGAGAGCGGGGAACACACAGGTTTGCTCCACTGCTGCGGCACGCCGTTTATGCCACGCTGTGAGGGCCAAGGAGACATCGCGAGCCTTCAAGGCTCCCTCACATTCTCTGCCCTGGAAGTCAGAGCAGTTGTTTATCAGACTGAGCCCGCCCAAGCAGAAACCTTACCTGGTTTTTCTTTATTAACAGCTGCACAGTCTGGAGATTGTGGCCATGATCTGTGGAAGTTGCCAAAGGCATCCTCTCTCCAACCCACAACTGGAGAGAATTGTAAATAAGTGGTCAGGATCGCTCAAAAAGAACAAATATCTGACGCAAACAAGTACAGCAGGGAGGCCGGCTTGAGAGACAAAGTGGGTTCGCTCTCCCTGGGGAAGGGGGGTGGGGTGGCTGCCAAGGAGGCAGCCCGTCTCTGACCCAGGGCAAGGGCTAGGGCTCGTCCCCCAGACCTTACTCCATCCTCAAAGCCAGACTCGCTGCGAGTCCTCATTCTTGATTTAGTTTTGAAATTAGTGTCCTAGGGGCATTAAAACACTAGAATATCTTTAGAAAACCAGACAGAAAAGTGGAGTTGAGTTTTGTGTAAGGGGAAAGAACCCTCAGAATACACACAGAGCATGAGCTTTGACAGCTCAGCTCACCAACATAGTCCAAGGTGAGTCCGGCAGAGAAGTGACAACATGGGCTCCAGGAAGGACAGGCCAGGAGGTTTACGGAAAAGCCGCTCATGCAGAAAGGGCCTAAGACTCACAATCTCGTCCTCCACATCCCTGTTGAACTGATGGATCTCTTTGGAGGCCAGCAGGTTGTGCTTCCTTTCGCTCAGGGGCTCCAGCAATTCCATGAACTTGGTCTGCACAGTGATGCGCTTGCTGTCCACCTCGTCGGTGCTCTTCCCCTCCTGACTCAGGGCCTGGGCCTGGCTCTGGAGCTCTTCGATCTCCTTCTTCCGCACCTCCATCTGATTCTCCAGCATCTAAGGGCAGAAAACAGACCAACCTTCACCCCAGAGACACGGGAAGCACAGACAATCCTATAAAATGTTTGTTTTTTGGCACTGGCCAAAGCGGAAGGTTGAAGAATATAAATTTATACAGTGGCGAGCCTTAAGAAATAGTGCCTAGCATCTATTAAGCCATCAATTACCATCCCAATCCATCGGCTGATTTTTTAAAAATCCCTTTCTAGGGTTTTTAAATTTGGGGGCAACATGCAAGTTTATCCAGAAATGTTGAGGGGGAAATAACAGGGGAAACAAGAATGAGCCGCAGGGACAGGAGTCGCCATCAGCCTGCTCAGAAGCCGTAATGATGTCGGAAACCAGTCTCGCCATCAGGAAGCAGTCAAGTCTTGAGGTTCCAATTCTTTTAGGCAAGAAAGACAGCTGATGTTATCACCTCCCCTCAATTTCTTCAGTCAGAAAGCTGATTATTCTTTGTCTACATATTTAGATAATCAGCTGAAAACATATTAATTGTTTACTTACATGAGGAAAACGGCCTAATGCGAAAGCAGGGCTGTCTCCCTTAGGAAACATCACACCAGGAAGACCATATACTCCAACCGCTGAGAGACAAGGGGAACACATCTGGAAACAAACTGACGCCCTTTGTAGGCAGGGGAGGTAAACAGCTATGACTAAATACCATCAATGAAAAAAAGCTCCTTAATACCTAATGACTTAAAGAGCAGAGTAACCAAATCATCTGGCAAAGGAAGGGTAGGTGTCACTCTGGATGAATAAACAAGCCTAAGTCTCAGCAAAGGTGCTTTTGCAGCGACGGGTTTTAAGCAGAATTGTTGGGCGTGGGATTCGGCCACACACACCTACAAACCCAGCCACGGGGAGCTACCAGAAGTTTCTGCCACCAACTTGCTTTCTCAAACCTCACTGGAGCTGTTCTCTCATCAATATGAAGTAACTTATAATTATAAATTATAATTTCTCATAAATTCATTTTCCCTTAGAGTGTTCTATCATGATATAAAAAATCTAATTTCTTTTATTATTTTAAAAAAAGCACACTGAACAACTCTAATAACTATCACATATCTAGACGTTATATAGCCAAATATGTGAACTTGATTACTTCATGTAAACTGCAGAACTGAATGAAATGACTATTTATTCAACTGTTAGATGATGGTACTATCCATCAATTAAATTGATGATAACAAACAAACCCAATACTTCTAATAGTTTCTTTCCAGTTGATTCTGGGAACACCTCATGATGCTATGGGAGCAAACACTTTGCTAGGTTAAATAAATCCCTTCACACAGAAGGTGGATGGTTAAGAACACAGTCCATGAGTTAGGACTATAGCAGTAAAACAGAAACAGGCCCGAGGTGGTGGTCACCTCGCCCACTTGCCTGTTGCTTTTTCAGCAGGATGTTGACGCTGGTGAGGTCTTTGCCATAGTCATCAGACTGAATCTGACTTTCCAGGCCGTGCAGCCATTTGTCCAGATCCGCACAGCTCTGGGTGAAGAGTTCAGCCTTGTTTGCATCAAAGAGCCGCTGGGCCTTGGTCTGGGTGGTGGATTCAAGGACTTCCCACATTTTATGTAAACCAGTGAGTTTCTCCTTCACCACCGCTTCCGTCTCAGGCTTTTCTGAAATAAGCTGCATTCCTTCCTAGAAAACACAAACCACTGTGGTTATAAATAGTTTGATGGAGAACAAACGTCACTGTGAAAAACAAACCTAAGATTATTGATCTGCAATTTACCCATTCACTCAACACACACACACACACACACACACACACACACACACTTTCCACATGAAGTTACTGCTCAATAAAATTGACAATGGCCTCGTGTACGCATACCATATGGCTTTCACAGGAGTCGAGCAGGGAGTGATTTCTGCATGCTGAAATAGTTTCAACTGGGGCAATGGGACATTTAATGCTAATCACCTAAGACTTTACCCCTCAACCCCTGCTCTTAAAAGACACATTATTTTAATTGTTAAAGAGTCTAAAAAAATATAAAAAGCATTACGTTCACATCAGTTATGCTGCCATGGATCTCCCCTATACTGCAACAATACATTTTAAATTATTATAGTGCCTGGTATACAGCAGTCACACAAGAGAAATAAGGAAATTTAAAAATACACAATATAATATTTCTAAAGTCTGTAGATTTTAGATCTACGGCTGGATCTTATCAGTCTCTGTCAGAGTCCTACGCATGTAACATGATCAAGATAGTGGGGACCCTGCCCAGACGCTCACAGTTTATTCAGGTGCAGCAGGTGAGATGCACAACAGTAACTAAACACCTAGTACTCATGAAAAGATAAATCAAGGGCTTTGTACCACCGGTTGGGTTTCTGCTTTTCTCTCTTCTGCTGGGTTGAAGTCAGAAATTGGTAAGTGGGAGTAGAACTGCTACTGACTATGTAACTTTTTTACGTGATCAGATATGACTGAAATGTGTTGGAAAATGTTCTAAATAAAAAGGAGCTCATTTCCACCCAGTTCATTTTCTTACCAAGGTCACACCGCAGAAATGGGAGACTCATCAAACATTTTAACTCACCTTCTCAATTTTGTCAAGCCATTCTTTGTTGGATGCAAGTTCTGCCATAAATGCTTGATGCTTTAACCATTTACTATGCAGATTTCTGGCTTCATCATAAGACATGTCCTGGGCTGTAAGCATCTTTTCATTGATCCATAGAGACAGCTAGGAAGAAAAAAACAAAAAAACAAAAAAACAACCCAGGAAGGTTTCAGAGATTGTGATCATAGACATCAGCCCTTTTTCTGCCTGCAAAGAGTTGCATTATGTCATACTATGCATACTGCACATGTTTCCATGTCAACAGACAACCAAATATTTACTTTACAACTCTGACCTGTCATGACAGGTATCTCCACTGTAGGGAGGCTGGCCTCAGCCTTGCTCCAAACCAGATATCTAACATTAAATCCAGAAGCACAAAAGCACTCCGAGCCAGCTTTCTAACTGTTTGGCACACTTGACCAGCTTTCCCCCACAAAGGCTTGTGTTTAAAATTCTGCCCTAACCAGTCCAAGTAACAACATTTTTTCTCTTCTAAATATCTGTGCCAGCTATACTATGTTAATCATGATTACCTTGGTTTCACTCTACTCAGTAATCTTTTTACTCTTTTAGTTCTATCATAAAACCTGAATTCCTACTCTTCCATCCCTCCCTCCCCTTCATGGGTGCATCTCCAATGATGCCAAAAAGCATAAATAACTCAAGTCATGGTAGGAGTCAGGCAACAACGGATGCCCTCTCAATGTTTCCTTTAGGTTGGACTCACCTTTACCCATTTTTCTAGAGCCACTATTTCTCTAAAGGGCCTTCCAGTCAGACAAGAACACTTCACAGGACTTGATTCTGATACCCACCATGTCTACTTGATCTGAACTCTGAAAAGCCTCACAGAGCCTGCCAGCCGCTGACAGATCTGCGCAGGGAGTTATCTCATGAGGCTCAGGCTGGGAGTCAGCCCAAACCCGGGCCCTGGACACACTTCTCAGGCTGGCTCTCACCCCGATTCACCCGGCTCCCTCCTGCCTGCCGACTGTTGGCCAGGCCAGGGTCCTAATTCCTTCCCCATACACAGTGCTACCTCAGGAAGAACGTTTTGTTTGCCCAGGAGGGACACAAAATGGAACAGTGAGTAGGCCTAGAACCAGAAGGAATGTCTTCAGTGGCCATGTCTCTTCTCCTGCGTGACCACGAGAAAGCCCACTTTTACACAAGTCACCGCCACAACCAATCTGTATCTGACCTCCTTCATGGTCCTATCTCCAAAGATGTAGAAATGACGTAGAAAAGCCAACAGAAACCTCACAGAACATTTCCAAGGCCATTTGCTTGTACTCCGGACTGCTGCCGGGAAAGGCTTCCCCATCAATTTGCTTAAACAGTAGAAAGCCCGTCCTTTGGAAACGACGTCAAGGCAGGTCACAGGAAGACCCCTGGCTCTGAATGTGGGTGAACTCCCGGCACCATCTGCACCTTTCTCAGGCTACTCACCCGCCACACGGGAGAGGTGGGAGTGGAAAGCAAAAGGTAGCAAGATCTTTGATGTAACTCTTTATTAAGGGGAAAACCCCGTAAATCTCATAAAGCGCTTTGTAAGCAAGGACCATAGATGTGTTACCCGACATCAGAGACACTAACTTTCCTGCTTTAAAACAATTACCGATTTCCCAGTTATCTGAGTAGCCAAAATCTGAAATATTATGGCCATTCCTTCAAAGGGGAAAAGAGATTAAAAGGAAACCAAATGGTAAAAATTTCCCCTGTATTTTACACACACACTCACACACACACACACACACACGCATACGCACACGCGCGCGTGCGCACACGCACGCACACACAATAGAAGGTAATTATCCAAAGTGCCAAGTACATTCACATATTTCCACTATTCATAACCACCTACCCAAGAGAGTAAAAAAAACAAATTACATACAAATCAGAGGCTTATAAACAAATCTGCTCTCTGCTGAACACATCATCTTACAGATAAACATCATGCAATGCAAGACAATGAAACTGATCTATGGAACTTGCTAGTTCATCAGCCCTTCATCAGCATTCTGGAATCAGAGCTACAGTTATTATCTGTGGGCATTTACAAAGGTCATTTAAGAATATACTCATTCTCTGCAGAAAAGAACACTGTGCAGATGGAAAGGGA
>NW_017731716.1:806589-811258 GCF_001890085.2 Hipposideros armiger
TGAAGGACTTAAAGAGGAGGCCACATCAAGTCTGGTAGGAGGGGCGGAGAGGAGAGAGAGAAAACCCTGGGACGGACACCTCAGCGGTGGGAAGGCTTCTCCGGTTGGGGGAGAGATCATCCGGCCCCACACTGTGCTCACCAGCCCAGAGTTACTTTGCCGGGAAGAGGAGTTCTACGATAGCTGGAAGTAGAAATTAGTGAGGGCTCTCTTTGCTCAACTCGGTGAGGCTGAGGGCAGCTGGAGAACCAGTGGAGCAGGCAAACGGACTCACTCACTGATGAGCACTCACCCAGTTCCTGGTGGAGAGAATAGCTGTGTGAGCGAGGCCCAGGAGCCTGCGGGGAAGAACTGAACTGAGTGCCTTTGGCGCGGGGGCTGGAGGTTTTGAGACCATTGTTCTTCTGGTGTGGAGCTTGCACACAAGTAGTACACAGGAGCGCGCCATTTTTTCAGGGCTGGGCCCTCCCTCAGAAGCTGAGTCTGTGACCGCATTGGTCTGCTGGAATTTGTGTAGGGGTGCGTGTGCGCGTGCGCATGTGGCCTTGGATTCCTCATCCTCTGCACTGCTTGTGCTGTGTAGCAAGGGAAACGCCTAACAGGCGCGTTAGGACTCCAACAGGCTGCATATTAAGACCTGGGAGTGCGTGATTCGCCTTAGGTCCCTGCTTTCCGCACTGGGCGTGCAGAGTTGCCAGGGTGGCAATTTGATGTCGGGCTGCTCGGCCTGATCTGCGAGTGGCTGACTGAGACAGGCTGACATTGGGAGTTTTCCTGGGAGTGTAGGGCTGTGAGCTGTGCACCTGCATGATTCGGCCAGGGCTTTCCTGGTGAGTTTGTGCGGGCTGGTTGCTGATGCAGAACTACACGCTGCTCTGACTTGGTGGGAGCCACTGAACACATCCTGTGGTGCGTTGGGGGCCTGCCCTGTCCACCTAGAGCTGTGTTGCCAGGGACACCCTGAGTCCCTGGTGCCTGGCCCCTACCTACGCAGGTCACAGAGGGTTTTTTGCAGCAGCAGACAGCCTGCAATAACCTGTGAGGATTTTTGGTGGTGAGCACGATTCAAGAGCACACAGCAGCTAATTTTGGGAAGCTCACTTCAAGTCGAGAAGGGAGGTTGGCGCATGACACACTGAACCCTTCCCCGCAACAGCTGGTGCTGAGTCTCCCAGAGATTCTCTATTCTGAGCAAGTGGTCTGCAGATTAAAGTGGGCAGAGAGCCCCCCTGCATTCCCCCCCTTTTATTTTTTCCCCTCTAGGTGATCTTTCTAATACATCAAAGCAATCAAAGAGCGACAGCCAGAATGAAGAAACAAAGCAACATGTCCCAAGTAAAAGATCAGAAGAAACCTCTAGAAATGGAACTAAATGAAACAGAGGTATCCAACCTTTCAGAGACAGAGTTTAGAACACTGATGATAAGAATGTTTAANAAAAAAAAAAAAGCATCAGTTTCAGAAAACAGGAGATACAGCATGAGGGAATAGAACGAAAAGCAGTACCTTTTAAATCATTCATTTTTCAGGTTATCAGATTAAAATAACACTACTAAAATGACACTCTTTGTGTCCCCATCTGTAACAGGGACTAGGTGGATCCCTGCTCATTCCCACCATATTACTGATATAATAAACTTTCCCATCCAGGCAGCGTTTACGGGAGTGGCAACAATGGCAGACTTCACAACCCACGCCTCCTCCAGCCGAGGCACCCCGAAGAAGGGAGTATGACAGAAAATCTGGAGTTCCTAGACCTTCAATGATGCCAACAGCCAGCAATGGCATTACATCTGACCTCTGGGTAGTCTGTAAATATCTACCAGCATTAATAGGTAGGTTTTCAAATGTAGGGCTGGTACATACACAAACTCCATTCTAAGAAAATCTGACTTTATTAAAAAAGGAGTGTTTTAATAAGGATAAATGATAGAAAGTTTACAGCAAAAGAATAATACATATACCCCTTTGCTTATACTTCTACTCTAAGGGTTTTGAAACCCCCAAACCTGACCTAAATAAATTCCATCATTTTGAAGAAACCATATACACTGTGACACCCCCCCGGCCTGCCCCCGTGGACACTATGGTTACTAACTTTATGAGGTTCAAGGGAAAAACAGATAAACCCAGGAGACGTGGCAGAACAGTTACAGGAGACCTGCAAATCATCTCCAGAACATAAAAGCCCAGCCGAAACCTGTCTGCGTACTTTAAAGAGGAAATCATGCAGGACTGAGGCCCGTGGGCATGCATACCAGTCACTGGTATTTAAGGAGTGGGCTCCTTGTAACCAAGGATGCCAATCTGGAACACGTGTTAATAAATATCTAAAGACTTACTGAGACTATGTGCTGCGATTCCATTGAGAAGGACTATCATTTCATCTACCTTCTTTTCCTACACGTCTGTATGAATCTACACTTATGCAGATGGGAAACTGGGGCTGGAAATTTCAACTGGGTTTCTCCTAAGGGTTCTTTCTGTCCCCTCTACTCATTTCCTTGCATTTTTCTTCTCAAATTCAGCCCAGGTTTCACCATGGTCAGGTCAATGAATTTCTTCGCATTAATTTGCCTTTTAAGCAAGAGCATGAAATTCCACTGATTCCCCCATCCTGCCCAAACACAGCCTGAGGTTGAAACAAGTCATCGATGGTGTTTCAAGAGCAACGTCAAAATAATACAGGGACCTCCAATCTGTGGATGGCACAGCCCAGGCTGCAGACACTCCTGATCCCTTTCACCCTCGTGCTAAAGGGCCACTTAGTATTCACTACAACACAACAAGCAACTCCACACAGCTACTAGATCCCATTACTCTCCTCTGTGCCCTGTCTTGGGACAGGGATGCCTCTTTAAGTGAGCATCCTAATCAAATGGATTATTAATGCTCGGATGTCACTTGAAGAGGCACTCCTGTCTCCAACCTGTCTGGCTCCAGGCGAATTTCCCAGAGACTTTGATCCATCAATGTGATGCTGAAAACGGAGAGACAATAAACTACATAGCTTAGGGGCTTTCCTCCTCTTCTTAAGGTTTAGCTACTGGAGCATATTACAAGATCCACGATTAAGACTGCAGTTTCATGGACATGAAAGATTTTTTCTGTTTCTGTCACAGACGATCTAACATGACAACTGCTATTAGAACCATATTTCTTTTAACACACCACCACACGTTTGCATGCAAGGTGTTTGTGATGATCTGAGTCATGTTCTTAGCACACAACCCAATCCCTTCCCCACACCCGCTATCCTCCTCCCCACCCAAGGTCCCCGACAGCTTCGCTTGGATAGTCTTCATTCCATTTTTGCCTCCGAGGGAATTTATTCTAAAAAACCAGAGAGGACTGAGTCACATCATTGTTCTCTGGCAACGCGCTCATGAACTCACACATGTGATGTCAGCTAGAGGCTTTTCTCCAACTAGCTCGCAGAGAACCGCATTTTCTGGCTAACTGTACTTTTCCAAGTTTGTTTATGCATGTATCATGGGAGCATGAAGTAGTAGGAGAACCATCAGATCAACACCACATGTTAAAAAGAGCTTGAAACCAGGATTATTGCTTTTGGCATATTAGACACAGATCTAAAGAGCCTGAAAGATGGGTACTATAAGGTCTTAAGTGAGTTAAGAAATGGTATGTATTTTTAAAATCTCTGCTTCCTCCCTGGGTGGCCAGTTCCAGTTCCCTTTAGTTCTTTCTTTCCATTCCATTGGGAAAAATGTACATGGCTTTAAACAGTTAAAATACTAAATGCTTTTAAGTTACAGAACATTCTAGGTCATCACTGGTATGATGGGAACGTTCTACATCTTTATGTGCAATATGGCAGCCACTAATCCCAGTGGGCTACTGAGCACTTAAAATACAGCTAATAAGATGGAAGAACTCTCCTCTTCATTTTATTTCCTGTTAACTAATTTAAAATGAAATAACCACATGTGGCTAGTGTCTACTATAATGGGCGGTGCCGTGTTAGACTATAATATTCCAGATGATAATAACCCAGTTACTCTAAGTGGTAATTTGCAGCTTGGAGAACTGACAAGGTACCACACTGCCTCACCTGAGAATTATGGGATATGAATTTCTGGCCTCGATTAATTTTGTAATTCCAGGGGCTCTTCTGCCAAATGTTGGCGGGCTCTTGCTGGAAGCCGGGAAGGGGGAAGTTAAAGGGAGACATACCTCCTGACAATCTTGCAGGAATTTCTGAAGATCCCTGTTGTCCTTCAGTCTCATCAGAAGCTCACTGGCTGCCTCGCGATTCTTCCTATGTCTGTGATAATAACAAGAATCATTTTTAAAAAAGGAAGTAGAGAATCTTGAAACACAGATTTCACAGCTCAGGTCTCTTTCCTGGGTTTCTAAACATGCCGAAAACAGTTTGCTTACAATTCTCAATTATGTCAAGGAGGTAAGATAAACAAGTGAGTTTAGCATTCTCCAAATGAGTAAGCCATGGTACAAAGGACAGCGTAACACCTGTCCAAGCCACACCAACAGGACAAGGATGCGGTCAAATGAGCCATAAATTCCGGTGCTCCCTAATCTGGTGCTAGGAACAAGAAAATCTCCGCTCGCACTGTGGGCCAGCCCCCATTTTAGGCTCTGTGGGAGACGCTGAAACATATCTTCAAGAAACTCATGACTTCCGGTAAGA
>NW_017731716.1:814698-847663 GCF_001890085.2 Hipposideros armiger
TTTCTAGAAGCATACTATCGATCAAATCTGAACCAAGAACAAACAGAAACTCTGAACAGATGGATTACTACCCAAGAAATTGAATCAGTAATCAACAAGCTTCCAACAAACGAAAGTCCTGGATCAGATGGCTTCACAGGTGAATTTTACAAAACATTCAAAAAAGAATTAACACCTAGTCTCCTCAAACTATTAGCATAGTTAGTAATATTGTTATATAGTTATTATATTTAGTCAGCGTAGTTAGTATAGTTATTTTTGTAGTAAGCATAGTGAGCATAGTTAGTATTGTCAGCGAGTGTAGCTACCTGGCCACCATGGCACGCAAGCATCCAGCCACCTCAGCTGAGCAGGAGCTCCTTTGTGGGCGTTACCAGCTCCTGAAGACCAAGGTGTAGCTGGGAGAGCACCTTCCCACTGGGACTGAGGTGGGTATTAAAATTGTAAACTGCAGGACTTTGCCAGCCACCGCAGATCTCTCATGAGAGAAATAAGATGCACGAAAGCACTGCAGCAGCCTAACATCATGCAGCTGTATGAAGTTATTGAAACCAAAGACACCTTCTTCATTGTCATGGAGTACTTGAGCGATGGCTCTATGATGGACCACTTGACATCCCATGGATGCATAAAGGAAAAGGAGGCCCGCCATATATTCCGGCCGCTTTTATCAGCCGTTTATTGCCATCAGCGTGGAATTGCGCACCGAGATATAAAGCCGGAGAACATTTTATTTGACTGTAAAATGAATCCGAAAATAGCTGACTTTGGATTTAGCACGGAATTCGGTGATAGGAAACTAAACACGATGTGTTGCAGCCCATCCTATGCAGCTCCCGAACTATTTCTTGGGAGATTATGAAGGCCCAGTAGTCGATGTTTGGAGCTTAGGCGTCGCACTGTACAGGATGGTCACAGGGACCCTCCCATTCAAGGCACAGGACTGGAAGAAGCTGGGACAACAGATCATAAGGGGGGGAGTACACCGTACCCTACTTTTTCTCGTTTGAACTAGAGACTTTTCTCAAGAAAATGTTAACAGTGAAGCCAGAGGACAGAAGAGATTTAATCGGTATTATTTCAGACCCATGGATCAGTCAGGATGAGGAGGAGGGCCTGATGCTGTATCGCGACCCACCCAGTGAGAGCGTAGACCCCTGGGTGGAGAGGGAGATGACAGAGGTGGGCTTCTGCTATGACGACATCCAGGATGCATTGACCAGAAAGGACTTTAACAACATCATGGCCGCGTACCTCATCCTGGACGCGTACCCTCATTGTGGATGCAAAAAAGCCTAAATTTCATTGGCGTACTTTTCATGTAAAGCCGTACAATTCCACTGACCAGAGTCCTGCTCCAGCTTGGGAGGTGCAGCCATTGTGCTCTAGTTTCCAATAGACCAAGCAGCAAGACGACGACTACGAGTTGGGGCAGGAGGGAAAAAAGCCTGCTGCTCCTGTGGACAGCCGCTCCCGGACCCAGCCTGGAGCCGAGGACCATCACTCCCAGACCAAGCCTGGAGCCAAGGACCATCACTCCCAGATCCATCCTGAAGTGCAGGACCATCACTCCCGAACCCAGCCCGGAGCTCATGACCAATGCTCCCGGACACAGCACAGAGCCAAGGAGCATCACTCCTAGATCCATCCTGAAGCGCAGGACCATCACTCCCGGACCCAGCCAGAAACCCAGGACCATCACTCCCGAACCAAGCCCGGAGTTCAGGACCATCAGCCACAGAATCAGGCCATGGTGGAGGAGCCCTGCCCCTATCCCACGCCTCCAGAGCAGTAGCTCAGAGGACTCCCTTGACAACAACTACGACCCTGGCAGCACCCCTAGCAGCACCAGCAGCAGCGGATCACATCAGGGGTGGCCTGGCACAGATGGCAAAAGCTAGCTAGGAGGTGCTGCAGCTGTTTCACCACACTTTGCCTGAGGCTGTCAAAAACCAGGCCGTCGAGACGCAACCAAGTCAAGTCGTTTTAGATATACTAATATAATGTATGTCAATGTTAATTGAAAAATAAAGAAAACATTATTAAAAAAAAAGAAACTCATAACTGGGTGACAAGACGTATACATATGGCTAAGAAAAAAATATAATCATGTAACTGGCTTTACATTAACACTTCCTGATAAACAGATTCCCATCCTGAGAAAAACTCACCAAAAACAATAAACCAGGAAGGAAAATTTTTTAGACCTGTGAGATTAGCTCCCAACTCAATCCCACTCTTTGTTAATGCATAAGGGTAAATGAGACTTAAGGAAGTTAAAGCACAAAACCTTAAAACACTGTGAGAAGGAGCTGCTGAACTTGATAAACAAGGGAAACGGGGTGCTTGTTCCCCAGCGTGAACACTGTACACAGACAGGGCTTCCTCACACACACCATGGAGGGGCCACAACTCACTGGCAAACTTCCTCCACACACCCAGTGGCTGTGTTCTCCATCCGAGACTGAATAGCTGTGAGAATGCTGTGAGCACTGTGGAAAAGAACTGCCTCTACACGGCTCCCCTGGGACAGGGAGAGCTGTCCCATGCTGAGAATCACACAGCGCTGGCATAGTACAGCTCCCCTGATATTCCGGAGTAACCTAAGCAAACCGGACGCAGTGTAGGGTATTGAGAGAGGCAAAGGGAGAGTGCAAATGAAGAGTCTGAGTTTTTCATTCTGATGCTCAAAGCAATGTCTGGCTCCTGTGCCTGGGCAAGGTCTCATATTCGACCCCACCCAGTCCCCAGGGCGGAGATGAAAAAGAACATCAACTCAGATTCTTCACAGTGGTAACGAAGAGCAGCTTGGTGAGCATGTGGCTGCCGACTGACTTTCAAAGAACCCTCCTTAGGAGCAGGGAAGATCTTGCAGCAACATGCAGTGCCACACAGGTCCTCAGCGAGTGCTGGCAAAACAAATGGCAGCACTGCAGCTCTAACCTGCCTGGGGAGCCCAAGGAAAACGCCCTCTGCTCCTGCAGGTACCAGTGACTACAGAACAGGAGTTAAGTAGAAAAAATACTGTCATGCTAGATACATAAAATGACTTTTACATGTTTTTTTTTTTTTTTTTAGTTGAAAGGGGTTCCATGGCTTCAGAAAAAGGAATCTTAATATGCTTATACCACTTAGGCAAAATGAGAAAATAGAAAAATACGTCTTATATAATGCTAAATGGAAAGAGTTTATGCATAATTCAATGATATAAAACTCTAAGGCACAGATTAGAAAGCAAAAAGTAAAATGGCATGTATTGGGAATGAAATTAAGTTAAAGGTTGTAGTTCCCCCCTCAAATTTCAGATTTCCTATTGGTTTTATAACAACAATAAATGAAAGCCAATCCCCTTTACTTCACTGCTATCCTTTCTCAGAAATGAAAAATTAAAAAAAAACCAATTTAATATTGTTGGCAAATTTGGGCTAAAGGAATTAGTTATCCAAAAATGTGGGTGGGAAAGGAGTGTCAAGAAAAGTTCTTCAAGTGCCCTACCCTCAAATTCCAGTCACTATTTGTAGGAGGTTTTATGACAATAAAGCAAATCTTCTGGAGGCAGGTAATTTGAGTTGGACTCAGTGACAAAATGCAAGAGTCCTGCCTTCAGTCAAAGACCTTGAATGAAAGATCCCATTCCTTTCCACAGAATCCCAGGAAAGCACAACGATGACAAGGAAGACTCACAGATACTGGCAGTTACCACAGGACATGGAAATAACGGAAACAGAAAACAGCTTCAGACACTGTCTGAGATGCTTCACTAAGGGAGAAATACAACCAGGCAGAATCTTGAACGTATTTCTTAGATAATCAAGTCTCACGTTTGCCCAACAAATACCTGCCCGGCAATCTTTCTCTTATAAGGGGACCATGAAAAAAGAAAAAGCCAAAAGGTAACTTAGGGCCCCATGTCCAAATGGCACACATCTATGCAGAGGGCATAATGATGGCCTTAAGAGTGATGTGCTCTGCGGAGTGAAAAACAGCTATGCAGGCAGCAGAGACTGCTGCTGACTCAGATAACCCTGGAGAGAAGCGAGTGCAGCTTAACTGTTTACTAACGTGGCAACCGAAATCATTCATGGGAAGTGAAACTCAGGAGAGTCTTTCAAAGCTGGATGGTGAATTTAATTATAGGGAAGGACCGCCTATAGAACTCGGCGGTAGTTGCCCACAGTCCTAAGAGTGCTCTTTGTTTGTGGCAAGGTTAAATCCTTTGCTTTATTTCCATCTCTCACCTCCAATCCCTATCACAAGACTCAAAAGCTCCCTTATCACATGAGGCAGATGCTGGGTTTAACTCTAGTTCTTGTGGAAAGTAAAGAATCACAGGTGCCTAAGTAAAATGGGCTGGTAATTTTTAGGCTTTTTTTCCTTGTGTGAGATAGGGTCTGGCTTTATGAAGCTGGATACTGTTCCTGGCTCTCTCAGGATTTCCCTGTGGCTGGAATTTTCCTTTTAGCCAGGAAGCTCAGCTGGGGACAGACTTGGACAGCAAGCTCCTTTCTACCCAGTCACAAGCATTTTAAAGGCCACTTGTGACCCACCCACATCTGTTAAGAGTCAGTGTCTTTGTTCTAGTATTTTTTCATTTCAACAAACTGCGGCAATCGACAAGATTTCCGGAACGTAAGCACATTATAATGATTCTATGAGAATAGCTTCACAAGAGCGTCAGAATATGCACAAAGGGTTAGATCTGAAGGTTTAGATATTTACTTAGCTTGTGTCCCTACAACACCTGGAATTCAGAGATTTGTGTATTTTTATAACAGAAAGTATCCTCTGGGGTCAGTTTCAGATCTTGAGGCCTCTGGGGACATTAAAGTGAAACCAGAATTCAGTTAACACCGGCTGATGAAAACGAGAAATCTGGTCCCCCTGAGAGCAGATCAATGGAAAGCCCCCTCCCTCTTCCATTTTTGTTATGCTTATGGATAGCACAGGATCCTCTTTCCACTGCTTTTTAAAATCAGAAATCCTAAGGAGGCTCCGGAATCCCAGGAGCCCAGGCTCTCAGTCAAGGACAAGAGGAAGGTTAAGCCACAACTGAGGGCTGCTGAAATATTATCTCATACCCAGGAGTCTCCGTTCTTGACAACATCACCTGTTTTCCACAACCCCTCACAGCTGCAGCACTAGGGGACGCGTAAACACACCAAGGAAGCTGCAAGGCAGCTGCACGCAGGGGAACACTTGTGTCCCTAACAGTCAAGCCCACCTTCAGTAAACCAGCTGTGTGCATCGAACATGGAGGAACATGGGGTATCATATTTACATAATGAGAAATTTAATATCAGGAAAAAAGGAAATTCTTTTCTCCAGGTTAAGAATGCCTTGCCCAATCCTTGTTTCTCACACTCATTTAAGATAGATCTGGTGCAGGGATTTTATTTCCCTTTTTTGTAGCTGTTTTAAAAGCAACAGATACAAAATTGTAATTAATCTATGTTATACCCTATTCCATAGTACCGCCCTCAGAACATATGGTTTAGGCTCCAAAGCAGTGCAGAAAGACAGACTGGAAGGGCTGAAGCCAGGGGCTCAATTTTTATGAGGGAAAAGAAATTAATTCCCCTTTCTACCCCATGTCATAAAATGTTAATCTGGACCAGGGTTGTAGGGTCCCCGGAGACCTTCTCGGGTATTGTAAGTAAGGAACCACTCTCAGCAATAAGTTCTTCCTCTTTGATGCACTTGGGAGACAGAGAGGCCTTGTGAAAGTTTCTTTCTCGATGACATCAATCTCATAAATAAGCCCTTAAATCCAGCCCAAACTGGGACCAGAGAAGATCAGTTGGAATAGAAGCTAGTGACTGACCCAGATGGGCCAGACCAGGACAGAAGTGGCCAGTCCAGAACCAGCTCACACCGGTGCACCCAAATTTTGATCTGTCCTGACTTCCCACTTTAGTAAAAACAAAGGCAAGGCGAAAACTAGGGGTGAAGGTCAAATGAAGTACAGTGGCCTTGGCAAAAGAGGAAAAGGGCCTTTTCCCTCATCATGAAAAAGATCTTCTTACAACATTATATTATCCAAGCCAATTTTCTAGGGAAGGCCTGATAACGTTCCTTTGTGGCTCTGCCAGGTACTGAGGACAAGCAAACCTCGTGCTCCCCCTCACTCCCTCCTGACAGGCTTCAGAGGAGTCTTGTGTGGATGGAGGGAACATGGGCTTGACTGGGGAAGTGCCTGGCTCTCAGGGTCCCATCGGGTGACATGCTTGCGTCAGTTCTGGAAGGGCATGGCTTATACCCACTTACAACTCAGCATTACTCCTCTCAAGTCCTAGGTTAAGAATTAATTTGGCATTTCGGGCTTTCTTTTCTTTTGTGGACACTTGTGCATGTCTTACAATGAGAACCACAATCTCACGCAGCCATTTGCTGCTCACTGATTTTCTGTGATAGGCTGATTAAATTTTGCTCAGTGTCCATATCCCGCCTATTGGGAAATTTACACCCAGAGTCCCTAAGACTTTTGGCCAGCGATTCAGACTCCTGAGAGTCTCAGGGTGCAAGACTCCTTTAAGAGCCTCAGGATACTGTACCTGTCATCAATGGAGTCCACCTTCTCCTGGATGCGGTCCGAGTTGATGTTCCCATCGCTCACCAGCCTCCGGCCAGTCTCCACAACAGCATTGATCTTCTCCTCGTTGGCATCCATGGTGGTCATGAAGTCCTCTTGTTTTTTAATAGCTGCTTCTGCTCCTTCCAAGGTGGTGGGCATTTCAGTATGGGCCAAAACATATTCCTTGTTTTAAGAGGGGAAAAAAAAAAATCACAGCAGAATGAGACATCGTGAAACATGACCAACTTTCAGCGTAACGAAAGCACTCTCTACCATACTTGTTTCGTTACTCGTTAAACTGAAAGGAAATGATCTACTGGATGTGGTAAAATGAAAAGTTGGGAGGGGAAAAAAACCCAATGGGACACTGTAAGTGACTAAGTTTTCCTAAGTGGTTAAATCTGAATTCTTTCCCAGAATGAGGAAAGTAAGCACAGCTTTGTGCATCAGCCTCGAGGGTCCTCTTTTGCGTCCACGAAGGCAACAGCAACATACCCTTCAAAATGCTATTTTAAGAGAAACTAGCAACACTGACGTTACCCACCACCGTCAGCTGTTTTTCTTTCTCTAATCTATGCCTTGTGTCATCAGGTGAAGTCCCTAACTCTTCTAGAACAAGACTGCTGTTCAGTCCAAAAAAAAAAATTCTCACTGTACCTTTTCAATGGAATTACTAGCCCACAGAATATGGCCAATTTAATGAGACACTATGAGGATCTACTACGAACATAAAGGGTCCTCAGTCATAGTTGAAACAGAATTATACTTTGGAAGGCCAGACAGCTCCCATGGAAATCTTCAATTCTTGTCCCCTACATTGTGATGGGTTTCAATGCCTTAGGAGCCAGGAGAGAAGGGGAATGTCTCAGTCATCCCTCTATTTTCATACAGGTATGGGTTAAACCAGCAGCGCTGGCCACAAACGTTTCAAGAGGCAGCGACGAACATCATTACCTGGTTGTTAAGGAAGGCTTCAGCCTGCTTCGTGTCCCTGAGGAACTGCTGGTAGGCGTGCGACTGCGACAGGAGGTTTTGCCTGTTCTCCCACATTTTGTGCAGCTCGTTCCAGCCGGTGTCCAATGCCTGTAGCCGCTGCCGCAGAAACATGTACTGGGCATCGGTCTGGCCCTGGGTGACCATCTCGCCCATGTCCCTCATCTTCTGGTAGTCCTCCTCGTAGTTGTCGATCTCGTTTTTGATGTTCTCGTGCTGAGTGAGAAGCTTCTCCGCCTCGGTCAAGGTGTTGGGCATGTCTTCCGACGCGATCGCCGTCTGGGTCCTGGAGAGCCAGGACTGGAAGTCGTCCAGGTCCCGCAGGAACTGCTGCAGCTTGCTGGCCTCGCCCAGGGAGGCCTCACGGTTTCTCAGGGTGGTCTTCATCTCCTCCCACACGTCGCTGATCTCGGCCAGCCGAGACAGGATGGCCTGAGCCTGGTCAGGGTGCTCCGACTCCAGCTTCTCCGCCTCCTTCTGCAGGTCACTCAGCTTCGCCTCGATGGCCACCAAGTCCCGCTCCATGCCGGTCAGTTTGCGCTGCAGGGCCATGACACCGGCCAGGTCATTGCCCAGGTCCTGGGTGGACTCGATAACCTTGGTCTTTTCCCGAATCCAGGATTTGGTTTCATTGCACTCGAGGTGGTAATTCTGTATGCTCAGGGCAGAGAGAAGCGCTTCCTTCTTCCTGTCAACCAGCTCTCTGAACTGACTCCACCTGTGGGGACAGGGGCAGCGGAGAGAGCAGTGTGAAGAGAGGCTGACAGCTCATGGCTGGATAATGAAATTAACAGTGATGAGCGATGGTCAAAGCTGCAATTTTCGCCCCTCCATCTTTGCTTTGACTACATGTTTTCTAGAAAATCATCTCACTCCGTATATGGGTATGAAATATTCCTGAAATTGCTCAGGGATGCGACATAATTGGATAAAGCTCGACATAACACAGACTTGTTTGAGAGCTTCAGCATGAGCTGTGACAACATATCTGTCCCCAAAAGAATCAAGTGATCCAGTGTGACACACACATCTCACTCATCTCTGAGCTGCACCCCTAATGAAAATTCTCCAAACCTGATACCTGACATTTACCTTCAGAGCCGAGCCCTCTTGCCACAACAACCTATTCAAATGTGGTTTATTCAACAGAAAGATTAGACTGGGACAAAGGTCTACCTTGATAATCAGGACTTTTGTTGGCCAATTATGTCTCAAGCAGGCCTAAATCCTGTCCCAGAAATCACCTTAAAAGGGACAGCACAGGAGCCACTCTGATGCTGTGGTATCTCACCAAGGTCCTAACTTCTGATTTGGGGAGGGGCAGGTGCTGGCCTGCCCTGAATGACATCTCCCCAAAAGACAGTTCTTGCAAAATTCGAGTATGCTGAAAGGCAGATGCCAACGCCATGACATCAGTGCCACAGTGCCAGTGACCCCGTGCAGGAAATTCCCAACAGCCAGGCTCAGCAAGTGACCTCACCCTCCCCGGCCCCACACGCTGCTGGCCTCGCACTCACCTCGTGTTGAGTTTGTCCTGCTGGGCTTTGATTTCCTTCTCACTTGGGTGGCCGCTGTGCATCAGCTGTCGTGCAATCTGGTTCACCACGGCGACCCGGGAAGCCTGGTTGTTCATTTCCGGTTCCAGGCTCTCAAACCTGAAAAGGCAATTCGAACAGGGGAGTCGCCTCCCTGGTCACTGACAGTAAAGAGGGGACGGCTGGAGCCCCATGCCCCCAGCAGCACCCTTCCCCCACTTCCAGCTTACCTGTGCTGGATGACCTCCAGGTCCTCCAGCTTCTCTGGGATCTGCATGTTGTTGAGCCACTGCTCCTTCTCGTCGATCCAGAGCTCACAGGCATCAGCCTCGCTGAACATCTTGTACAGGGCCAGGGTGTCCTGCAGTGCCTGCTTCCTCAGCCGCGTTAGCTCGGCCACCTCCTTGTACCGCTCCTCGATGCCCGACAGCCGGCCCCTGACATCCGAGGACTCGGCATGCTCCCGCGGAAGGGCGCCGGCCTGCTCGTGCAGGGTGTCGATGATGGGCCTGTAGCTGGCGATCTCCTCTGCCACATCCTTGTGTTTCTTGACCAGGGACTGGGTGGAGTACTCGTCGTGGCCCACGTCGCTGCTGGACACGATCTTCAAGATGTCCAGCATCCAGGCATCGATGTCGTCGGCGTCCGCCTGGAACTGGTGCAGCAGCGAGGCCTCCTCCAGGCGCGCCTTCCGAATGGCCGAGAGCTGCTCCAGGTTGGCCCACTGCTCCCGGATGTACACGATCCTCTCTCGGATCTTCTCAGATCCGAAGTGCTCCTCCGCGATCATGTCTTCACCTTCTTTGATGGCCTGCTCGAAGTGGCCGCTGCGGCCGCTCATCTCGTCCTCGAACGCCCGGTGCTTGCTGAGTAGGCGCATGACGCTGGTCAGGTCCTTCCCGTAATCATCGGAGGACAGGATCTTCTCCTTCTCCCTTATCCAGCCTTCCTCCTCTGCCATCTCCCAGAAGAACTTCCAGAGGCGACGGGACTCTTCCAAGCGGGCCCGGCGCTCAGCCGCCAGCTGGCAAAGCTCTTGATAACAGAACTCCATGTGGGCCACGCGGTCCCGGATCACCTGGGGGTCGCAGGGCTTGTAACCTGTTTAATGCCAAGGAAGGAAGGTGGGTGTGTGATGGGGTTTAACATGGGCTCCTGTTCGTTTGGGGGCTGTAAGCAACACCTCATGTTCTTACTATCAGTTCAATTCTAAGTGCAGGGCCACCTTACGAGGCAACAGGGCACCTGCTAGGATCTTAACTGGAAGGAGAGGGGGTAATGACAAGCATTTTGTTGTTTTTGTTTTGCCCTAAGGGCTACTATTTTGTATCACTTATAAATCAAAAAAGCACATACATCTAAGGAATAAGGCAGCTGCATTTAATTGTTTCTAAAACATAAGAAACAAACTCCAATCCTTTCAAACATCCTTTAAACAAAGATATGTACAACCAGGTGTGAAAGCCATGAGATGCCTGAGCAGATGCATCACGTTGCTGGTATGCACCAGGTATGGTCTGGCAAGGTCTCACTGCCAAACACCAAGCCACTCAAAAAACCCAAGCAGCACTTGAGTATGTAAGGAAAAGACAGGTCCATTTCAGAAAAGCAAGACAGAGCTGAAGTGTCTGGAAGGCCACCACACTGCATCTCATGTACCCATGACATGGAGGCAGACAAACCCTCTGGGAACTTACAATGGCTAGTTAACTTCAAAAGCCCCACTGCCACACACAATTTAGCTACTTCTAGAAAGATGGATCTCTGGTAACTAGGAGGTAATGGATGGTCTGTCCTTACCTTCCCCGTCTGTTGCAAACTTCTGGGCGGAGGCGTTGACGCCTCGCACCCGCTCGGCCTGGATGCTGATGTCTGCTTCGACCAGGGCGTGTTTCTGTAACAGGTCTTCCACGCCAAGCAAGTGTTTGCCATAGTCTTGAGACAGTAATAGCACCTGCACACAAGAGGCAACACAAAGGGCCCTATGAATACAATGCTGGCTTCCGGCATCATAATCTTTGGATAAGCTGAGAGTCGACAACCAAGCTGCACCCTCCCTCTAGCCAGCCATCCTCCCCGTATCTTTAGGGAAAGAAGATGACAAGTAAACCAGAGCAAAGCAAAGCAAAGCTGGATCAGGAGAGACACGATAAACTAAGCATCTCCTACCTTGGAATAAGCAAGTCAAATATACTAAGAAGTACAGACTAGGAAAAGAGGGAGAGGGGACCAGTACCAAATATAAACTGGGGCTCCAAGCGGAAACTGCTGCAGCAACAACTACTCAAGAAGATAAAGATAATAGCGCTGTTACCCTTCAAGGTTTAAAGAAATCTCTTAGAAGCTGCTGACCCCACCCCTTAAATGGATGTTTTCCTCAGTTAAGAGCTTACTGGTATGCCTCTGCGATATGTATAGTCAATGGGAGAAGAATCTAGTTGAAAAGCTTATCAGTCACACCTTAACCAAATAAGAACAGGGGCGGGTGGCTGTGTAGGCCCTGACCAGTTTCTTTGGTTTAAGTTTGAACTCACTAATCTTCTTTGGTTTCTTCTATCAGCCCAATTTGGGGGCCTCATCCCACATCCTCACCAGACAGAATTTCTACTTCACACTTACTTCTGAGGAAGTCTCTGAGCCCAATCAGAATTATAATGTGCATCGTGATTTAGAAAATGAAAAGCACCTCTCTGCTAGATTTTATGAACATTTCTATCTTAGGAGGGCAGGACAGACTACACCTGAGAACATCATAAATCCGGGACAGTGAGAGGAAAAATTGATGGTATCAGGTGACCTTGCCCTCTGCCAGGAACAGTTCAAGAGGTAAGCAGAAGACAATGGCTCATGATCTGGGAAGGAAATACGTTGCATAAGATCAGGTTTGGGGACACAGTGTGCGGAGATAATTGAGGCTTCATAGTATGACCTGAAAACTGCCCTGTTCTGTCGCAGCTATGAGGCGAAATGACTTCCAGCTGGGGAACTGCTTGACATGGGTGAGCTTTCCCTGGCCTGCATGAGAGGACACCAACAGGCACAGGGCTTTGGAAGAACGACAGGTCTCTTTCTGGATGTGGGGAAAGCTCAAAACTCTATGCTCAGGGCTGTCAATATGAAAGGGGAAGCCCAAACCAGCACTGGCAGCCATTGCTAAGCCCTGTCCTATGATCTGTGCATGTGTCACCACATTAATCCTCCCTGCTATACAACTAGGTGAAGCAGACAGTAAGTACAATCTCCACTTACAGACGAAGAAAGGAGGCTCAAGGAGCGTAGGCAGCTCTGGGGTTCAATTTGAGCTCTGGCTGCCTGAATCCCAACGTGCACTGTGTCCACACCACCTACCTGGGACCTCTCCCCAGACTAGAGCCACTCATACATCGATCATGGAGATGAAAAGCTAGTTCAAGTCTAAATAATGAAAAAACCCCCAGAAAAACCCCCATTCAATTGATTTGCTACCGTGGAATGTATTTGAATTAGATCTAAGCCACAGTAACAGACCTCAAGCTATGGAACTGGTCTTACAACTTCTTCACATTTCACATCTCATTTTACTCATGAGCTAACATAACAATCTTCCCATGGGTACCGTGGCCCTTTCCTGGCTTTGCAGAGTGGGCAGTCAGACAAGGGCACAAGATATGCTGAGGGTTAGTGGTAGCAGATGGGTCCCAGGAAACTGAGGCCTCATTAGCTCCGCTCTGGCCTTTGGTGCAGTTTTACCTTCATTTCGTCCATCCAGTCCATAATGTAGAGCATTTCCTGGAATATCTTCTGCAGCCCCAGGTTCATCTCAAGACGTTGCCTCCGGGCCCTGAGCAGCTCCAGCAGGTACTCCCAGAGCCGGATGACATTGTCCTTCCTCGCCGTGATGCGCTTGATGTCATGATAGTTCTCCGCCTCGAGTTCCCGGGCCACAGCCACCACGGCCTGCACGCGCTCCTCGTATGCGGCGATGTCTGTCTCAATAGCCTCGTGCTTTTTCGTGGCGGCCTCTACTGCAGGAAGGTCAAATCCAAAGTTGTCCTACAGAGAAGCCGAATGAAAAGAAAACACACACACAAAGCCATCCAATTGGAACAAAGAAACAGAATGGAGGTAGAATGCTGAGCCCCCCTTAGTCTTTGGTGGTCCTAAAACCAAACATTGCCCCTGCTGCCTCCCCACCCACCCGCACCGCGGGTCTCTGTCTTCCCTAGAACGCTTAAAACGCTGTGCTTGAGCTCAGATGCCCACCCACTCCAAAGCAAATCAGCAACGTCTCACTTTACAGAAGGGTCCAACTCATATCTAGTACTTGACTTATGAGGCTGGAGCAGGTGACAGCTTATGTCAAGCCAAGCAGAAAAGAAAACCATTGTTACTTATTTCATGGCCAGTCTAACTGCCTCAAAAGATTGGTTTGGTCAAAGATTGAGAGAAAGAGGGAACTTAAAAAAATTACATAAATGTGAATGTTTCACACACATTCACTGGCTCTAAACAAAACTCTGCTTGAGCTGCTTCCAAGTCTATAAAAAATTAAGATAAACAGAAGAGAACAGTATATTAGAAATTATAAACATCCTCTTCATGGGAAGTGGGCAAGATGACTTCACAGTCACTTCAGAATACAGGATGTTGGTAAGCAGCTGTCCTGTGGTCCTTGGATATGGTCTGCATTTCTAGATTACCCCGGGAGCAGTTTCTGGAATAGTGTCTAGAGCAGAACCTGAGACACCAGACGCTGGTTTTCGCTCAGCCACGTCTCCCTCATAGCTGCCTTGCGGTCGAATCTGCGGGCGAGCTGTTCCAGTTTCTCCTGTCGTATGAGTTCATTCCTCAGAGCCAGTTCCCTCTCGTGTTCTGCTTTTTCCAGTCTTTCCCAGGCCTACAGAAGCGAAAAAGAACAGTTTCCTGCAATGTTCAAGGAACTTTCCTTGGCTACAGTCAACAGCCAGTATTTCTCAAAAAGACCTGAGAACTTAAAAGGGGCAGTCCCATTCCCACCCTCATTGGGTGGGAATGGGATTTGAGTTAAAAAATATTTTAAGCCTTGAGTTAATATTTTCTCTTAGGTCAGCCTCATGGGAACACTCTCCCTACCTAAATCTAAAGATCCTGTGTTGTACTTGGAAAACAAAACAGTGTAGATATGGAGCAATAAAACTAAATTATAAATCTCTTACTTTAACTGAGAGGAAACACAGTTATCTCCAACGGCTCTGATCACATAAAAAATAAAAATGATTTTTCTTGGAAAGAAATCTTATGAATCTCTCATTCACCCCACCGGTTGCACTTGTTTTTCATTCACACAGATCTGAGCATTTTTCTCCCCAAATCTTTACTGATTGTCCACATTAAATTCATGTCTATAAAATACATCTCACTTCACATCAAAAAAAATTCCACTTAAAAGAATCTTAATGGGTACAACTAACCACAGTTCTAGATTTTTCAAATTTCTACTTGGAAATAATGCCCACTGTGAAATTCTATAATTACAGACATAACAGGCATGATAATGACAATTATTTGACAGCTTCTCTGATGAAAGGAGCCAAAATCCCAAGCCCCAACCCCTAGAGATTCCAGACACATGAAATATTTTGCGTTCTCCCTTCTGCAATTTAAAGATGTTTGAGTCAATTGCCTTCGACAGATGAGAGTAACAAGGTAAATAGACAGAACCCAGGCTGGTTTGATAAAATCTAACACTCTCTCCCAAAACCTCCAATAGACCAACCTACCACTATTCACTTGACCCTCTGCAATACCCAAGCAACAGCTGCCTGTTACCAAGTCAGCAGGCAGGATGGACCCTTTCAGTTACCCGCCCACTTAGCAATCGGGACCCAATGACAGAACCGGAAGCCTATAGGAGTTCAGGGCCCAGGCAGGACCAGACGGGTCGGTTTTACCTTGTTAATATCAGAGATGAGCTTCCCCTCCCGGGGCATGTAGACCTTCTGATTGTTGGCCCTCATCTTGCTCTGAATAGTGAAAAGCAGCACTTCCAGGTTCCCCTTCTCAGTAAATCTAAGAACAGGAAAAAACAGCCAGAAACATTATTATATTTTGTTCCTTCAAGAGGAAATATTAATTTGCCTCTGGCAAAAAAAACAAAAAACGTTTTACACAGCCGCACAATTTTAAAAGCCATATATCTCTGGTCTGATTGGTGTAAAACGCATGTTAGAGAAACCACAGTGGGTTAAGTTTTGGGGTATCAGGCCTCAAAATGTGCCCAACTGTAGAATTTTTTGTAGTTGGTTGTTGTGAACTGAGATCTATATTTTGGGGCATACCATTCTTTTATTAATCACCTCGTATTCACAGTTTGGACCCTAAGTCCTGGATGATGGACTGACTTCAATCAGAGAGCACTACTGGAATTTTTTCAGTAAGAATTATTTCAAATGACTACCTAATGTGCTTTCGATGGGTTTTGGAGGCGTTAGGAGGGAGTTCAAAACTGAGTGGGGTTTCAGAAAGAGGAGGAACGCCTTTCAAATTATAGTAAGACACAAGGTCCACAAACCTTATTCCACAATTATGAATTTTAAAATGATGTGAGCGGCAGCAAAACCTGATCTGAACTGATATAAGCTATTTATTCTCTGTTTGTCTCCAATACAATGTGAATATTCACACATTTTGCTACAGATACATTAGTGGGCCTGATTATGGGTTACTGCCCTAAACCCACCCGGACTCTTATAATACACAACATACACACAACTGCTACTTCTCTCAAGTCCAAAAAATAGGGAATTCTGAAACACATTAGGTGTAAGAGCTTTGGATAAGGGATTCCGGACCTGCACTGTTACTTTGGATTCTCGTGTATCAGCGGCACAATCTACCGGAATGGGCTCACAGAGCACATGATTTGTAATAAATCTCAGCGACCCAGGATCAGGTGAATAGGAGTAATGAGAGGCATTCATAAAGAGATGAGATCACACAAGTCAGAAACAGGACTCTGTGACTGCATGATCTCCCTTCCCACATTAATGGCAATGCACTCAGTGTGCATCTTACTTGGGTGGCTTCTCCACAGTGCGGTAAGTGTTGAATGCCTGGAGCTGTTGTTGAACCCCAACCAGTGAATTGGCAAATTTGCGATTGTTCAAAATAATGATGGTTTGTTCAATCCACTCCAGAAGGTCGGATGCAAGTGATTCATACTTTTCAATCATTTTTTCTGTTTCAATAGCATTGTCAAGCACCTGTAAACAAGAGTTAGCAGAATGGAAAAGTAAGATCATATCACGATGCAAAGAAAACATGAGCGCAACCCACCATGAGCACATGCACACTTAATGGCCGTTCTGTGCTACTTTGGCACCAGCACTTTCAACTTGAGGAGCCATTTGTTACTAGGCACTCAGGCTGTGGCCATTACTTGTGAGCAATGACAGCTTAACTCAACTGTAATTGGCTCTGTAACTCCCAACCCCCAGGCAAAGGATTTAAGAGTTTGAATGACTCCTATTGCATAAGCTCCAAAATTCCTAGAGAAACAAAAAGGGCTCTCTTTTTAAGGTCCTGTCCTGTGAATGCCCATTGATTTTCCATTCCTACTGCATTGAGAAGACAATGTCATCTGGTTGGAGGTGTTCTAAAATATATAGCAGGTGAACACCAGCCCAATGAGAAACAAAAGGCGTAATACTGAGGCCTTTCCAACTGTGGGAAGCAGGAGTTCAAGCCCATGACATTAGCTAGCTCACAATCAGATCCCCAAAATCCAATTTTCTGGAAAGGTTGAGGGGAAGGAGGTTTCAGGGTCTGACATCCCCCTCGAATGCCTTCCTAAATATTTCAGCCACCACTCCTACCTCCCTTAACTCCTTGGGATGAAGAGGCTTCTGCCCACTTCTTTGCCATCCGGAGACTCAACCCCAGACTGCTATTGGCTAAATTTATGGGTGCATGGGAGAGCAAGGGGCTCAGTGGCAGTGCATCAAGATGTGAACCTTAATTATGTCTCAACTTACAAAATCAGTGTGAGCTTACCTTTCCAATTCGTTTTCCTTCAACAGCCAAGGCCTTCATCTTAGAGAAGTAATGGTAGTAAGTTACCACATAAGTGATAATGGACTTCTCATCAGGATGGTCCACACTGATATCTGTAACCCAGAGAAGGTTTCCTTCAGTGCTCTGCTCACAGTGCTGCCACCCAGGCAGCAAGGACAACCCGAAACAACTTTTCAGCACTGAACAGGTCAGTGTCTTCATTTTCTGTACTTGCGTTATGCCATCAGTGCATCAATTATAAGGTTAATGAGGATGAAACCAGCTTACTAACTGTTATTATATAAATATTCATCAATGCCTTCTATTATAATTAGGACACGAAATCTTAAAAGACATGACTCTTTCCATAGAGGATCCCAGGCCACAAACACGACAAAATATCTGCAAAACCACTACAGAGAAATGAAGAGCATGGTAAGAATTCAGTGGGAATTGTAACTAGTAATGTGGCTACTACCCAGACACACAGCTCATCTTACTGCCCCCCCCCCCCCCAAACTGGGTTTGTGCTTCTCAGGTCCTCATTTCTGCCAATGACAGAACTTCTCCCAGTCACTCAGTCTTTGGACAGAGATCTTCATCTCCTTGTTACCCATGTCCAGCTAGTCACTGAGTCTGAGTGTGGATGATTCCATTTATGGAATTCTTACTGTCACTCATGGTTCAGACTCTTCCGGTCACATAACCAGATCTGAAGCACTGTTTTCATCACTGGATTTCCCTACTACCCAGCTCATGTGATACACTGCACCTAGTTGATTTTCCAGAAGCACAGATGTGACCATACTTCCTCCTAGCTCACAATGACTCGAAAGTGCTCTGCAGTCTGAAAAATAAAGTATAAGCCTCTTAGTCCTCTAGAATTTGCCATAACCTTCCTTCCCTTCATTCCATCCTTCCATCCAGCCATCAAATATTTGATAGGCTTCCTTTAATTGCCAACCACTGGTCTAGACATTTCTATTTCTATAGCCTACTAATTCTCAGGCACTATACATCTAAACCAAACTGAACTATTCATGACACATGGTCCCAAATTCCCAACAGTCCTTCCCTTTACATGAAATGGCCTTCCCCACCCCATTACCTTCTTCCTTCAAAGTCCAGCTGACAAGCTGCCACTTCGACACAGCTATTTTTCATCCCTACCGCTGGGATTACTGTCTCTCCCCTGTTCCCTTAAGGACTTCATTTGTATAGACATACAGTCCACTCTCTGCCGAGTACTATAATTATTTATGCAAGACGCGGTCTCCACGGACCCCTGCCTTGATAAGCCCTGTACTGCTCCACCTCCCAAATTTCTAGTGCTGTCTTGCACAGAGTGAGTAGTCAATAAATATTTATTGAAGGAGGGAGCAAATAGGTGAAGATGGCAATGAGTGAAGAAGTCTTCAAGGTTTGGCATTATTGGGTGAAGTACTAAACTCGGGATGGATCAAGAAGAGGATATACAGGATGACTAATTGATCAAGCTCTTTTTCAATATGCATTCACACCTTCACTTCTATCTTCCTGGCAGCCCTGTGTGACACAGGATTGTTTCTCCTATTTTAAGGATGAGAATACTGGGTCACAGGGCCAGAAAGTCCCTGCCCAGTGTCACCAAGGCAGCCAATGGCAATGGAGGCCAGAATCACAGCTTCTGTTCCCACCCCAGAGCCCCTGCTCAGCCTGGTCAAAGTGTGCCCCAAGGAGAAAGAACTGGAAAAAAGCCAGAAAAAAAATGCTGGTCTTGTACACAATTAAATAAACATAAAATGTCAACATAACTGGGAAGGAGTGAGCAGGCAAAGCCTTTTCTCTAAACTTGTCTACAACTGTATTTTAACCAATGACTGACTGACTCTGTGGGGGCATGAGACAACTAATAACAGCAGCCAGGATAATAATCAAGGTCAAACCCACAGGATAAGTGACATCAACTGCCTTTTTTAGCTCCTTGTCTTGTGATCTGGGGAAAATCAATCCCCTTTTAATACTGGGTAGTGATTAGAAAGATTAACTAATGAGCAAGTTAAACATTTTTTTGTCGTAGTGATTGAAAAAATAAAAGGTTCTTTATCAAAGCACAAAGAACTAGAGCTAAGAAAGAATGCCTTCCCATAATAAGGTAGGGGTTAAGTAGGAAGATTTATCACAGCCCAAGGAATTTTAGCTTTCTGTTTATATTGAGAAAACATTTAATGGGTTAGCACGAGGATAATTTTATCTCAGCTTCCTGTAGTGAATGTATCAGTGAATCTGATGCATTGGAAAACAGCAAGAAGCCTGCTTGGCAGCCTCATGACCTCAATCTGCCCTTGGGGAGTTAAACTTCCTGTTCTATATTTATAAGAACTTTAAATTTTACTCACATACAGTTTTCTCTAATATTTGTTCACAGTTCAGAGTATCTAAAAAAGAGCACTACAAAAAAATCCTTATATTCAAATGTTTTTCAAAATTTGAGAAAATGTCTATGCTTTTTAGCTCATGCTAAAAACAAGCCTAGAATTGGGATTTTTGTTAAGCAAGAGCTGCAAGCTGGAAGGACAGGACTGCCTCCGCATAGGTAAACGCTATGTCACCTGCAGTTAGTTTTTGGGGCCCTGCTGCAGGGACTCAGAGCAGAGAATGGGCTTCTGTGCCTCCCAGCAGCCGGCCACAGGAGACTGCGTTCTTCCTTCTTCCACCCACATGCTCCCCTTTCCTGCCGCACCTTCCTCATTTTAGCTCTTCTTGCTCATAAGCAAATGCTGCACAGCCTCCTTTAACAAGGCGCTGCCCCCAATCTCCCCCCACTCCCAGCCATGCTGCGCCCCACCACCCTGGGATGAAAGCCAGTCAACAAGCATTCACCGAGAGCATATGGCAGGTGCTCTTTCTTGAGCATAGCTGCTCAGAACTTTCAGTGACTCTCCACTACCTGAATAACCTCTAAAAATTTTAACCTGTTGGATCCTGCCCACTTTCCACTGGTATTTCCTATTATCAATCTAAACACCATTCCCAGTGAACTGCTGGTCCCCAAAAACGCCTTCCTCACTTACGCTCGCACAAGCCCCTCTGCCTGACATGCCTTCGCCTTCAGAATGTGTTTAAATCATACTCATCTTTCAAGGCCTTTTTTTTTTTTTTAGCTGAGCCATCCTGCCACCTGTTGGCAGCTCAGCGGCTGCTCAGCTCGGGCCGGGACTCGAACCGCTGTTGCTCAGAGCTCAAACTCTTGAGCGAGCTCTTTAACCAACTGAGCCACTCGGCCGGCCCTCAAGGCCTTTTGAAATATAATCCTTTGCACAAATCCTCAAGTAATGCCCACACCAAAATTAAAGTTCTCTTCCTTTCATAATTCCCAAAGCACATTGCACAAATAAAACAGATACAAAGCAGATCTTTTATTAACCCCTCAGTGCTACAGATGCTAATGGTGCCACCTTTTATCCCTTGAGTCCTTCCTTACCTTCGGGGTCCAACAGTTTGGTGAGGCCAAGGTGCTGCTCTGCCAGGTTAAATGCATTCTGGAGATTGTAGTGTGCATTGGATTTCTTTAGTTTGTCAAAATCTATCAGGTCAGGCCTATGGAGAACAATGGAAAACAACAAAAACCGTATGTGATCAACGAGACATGATTATTACTCCAAAAGTGTTAAAGTCACCACTTAGCAGAGTCAAACACCACAGTATTACTTAATTATCAAAGAATTAATCCTGATTTTTGAATAAACACTTGAAAGTTTGAGAGAACTGAGGATAATGGGAGAACTTGACAATGGGAGAATTTACGTAAGCTCTCACATTTTCCTCACATGGAAAGCGGGAATTCCCATGGTGGTGCAACACCTAAGGCAATGGATCTGGGGACCCAAAGTCGCCCAGATCTGCTACATTTACCCTGGAAGTGCTTACCGGTGTTTGTGTATCAGTGCATTGAAGGCCATGCCGTCCCTCCAGCTAGTGGTGAAGTTGTGAATGTTGACGTTGGGGTAACTGGCAATGAAAAAGCACAAGAAAAAAGAAAAGAAAAACCAACAGAATTACCACACATAGATTTATACTTTTGCTAAAACGTAGTGTTTTTAAAAAGTCTGTAAGCGCTGTAAAAATGTGAGGCAGTGAGTATCGATAAGGACAACCAAGTCAAAGCAAGTATCACCTCAACTTCAACTTGCTATCAAATAAAAATAAAATATATGTCCATATGGCTCTTCTTTCTTGGTGATTCAACCTGGAAAAAAAAAGATGTAAACGGTGTCCAAAACACCACCTTTCTGAGGAAAAAGTGACCACACCTAGACACCTCTGAGGCCTGCTTCCCTGGCTTTCTACTCTGTCAGCATAGGTACCAGGACCCTGCAGTCGCTAAGAGCCGAGTTCACAGGTTACTTTGGGAGAGGAAGCAGCTGGGATTACCTGACATGTGACACTCAGCTGGTTTTCTTATGTCACTGAACTGGATGAAGTTCTGTAAATCAAGTACCTCCCTGAAAAACATCCCTATGTTTGAAACTTACCCCTGATCAATCAGGAATTCTACATCATATTGATTATTAGCTTTGTATTTGAATAAAGGTTCCTACGTTCTAACTTGATCCCCTTTTATGATTTCTGTACTTATCACTGACTGATCGTGTTCATTACTGGCAATTTCAGTGAGCAACAAAAAAAGATGCATTTCTCTAAAAAAATATCTTCACTAAAATTTCAATGAAAGAATTAAAAGAAGGAAAGCTGAGATAACGTATAAAGATTACTCCTATGTTTACTACACAAAGTTCCCCCAAAGCAGCAGAAATCAAAGGGAGGAGAAAACCCACAACTGTTTTTTAAAGTATCATGGATATGATTCCTAAACATGGTCAAGGGGTTTTAAAATCCAAGATACACTGCTCTCTGGGGCTTCCTTAATAAAGAGAGGGAAACTGATTGTGGCGATGAGAGGTCCAGCATATAAATCAGAATTCCTTCCGTTCTGAGAGCTAGCTGAAAGGTCAGCATATCAGCTGCTTACGAGTTAACGAGACTTCTCAATGGAAGCAGTGGAAGAAGATACTTGTCAACACCTTGGAAGTGATGACTGCAGTGGAACTCAGCCCAGGGTAAAGCAGCCCAGGTCCTCTCTGAGTTCACACTCACCCAGCTGTCTTCATCTGGCACCACAACAGCAATGCATCCTTAGCAGATTTCTTCTCTTTGTTGTCTTCAGTTTCCACACTGATATCCTGGATCTAAGATGTACAAAGAAATGTTAGACGGACAGATGGGTCAGGTGCCTAATGACAACCCTAGAACAGCTCAGTCCTGCAGACCATCTCCTCGGAGTGCGTCAATGAAAACGGCTTTCTGAAGCCAGGGTTCGCCTTAAAGAAACGCCAGTCAGAACTCAAGTTTTCCACTTCGCAGAGATAAGATGAAAGTGAAGATGAGTTACCTGCATGACATCCCAGAACCTATTAGGAGTTGTTTCTGCCCTCAAACTAGCCCATCTTTCCAACTACAAGCTAGTGTGATGGTCCACACGGTACAAACTGAACCTCATCAGACCCCAGAAAATTTCTCAGTTCAGTTGTTCAAAACCAAACATTTTTCACACTAGGGTGTGTCCTTCATATAGAGGAGGACAGTGTGTGCACCACTGCCTGAGAACTGACCCTAAGTCTCAGAGAAAGCATGCACTTAAATGTTGTGTTTCTTCCATTGGTTTGTGCTATGGTCTGAATGTCTGTATCCCCTCCAAGTTCTTCTGTTGAAATCCTCATCCTGAAAGGTGATGGTATTAGCAGGTGGGGCCTTTAGGAGGTGCTTAAAAGTCACGAGGGTAGAACCCTCAACAAGCAGGATAAGTGCCTTATAAAAAAGAGGCTTCAGAGGTCCTTAGCGCCTTCAACCATGTGAGGACACAGCAAGTAGTTTGCAATCTGAACAGGGCCCTCACGTGACTATGTTGGCACTTTGAGCTCAGATTCACAGCCTCCAGAACTGTGAGAAATAAACCTGTATTGTCTGTAAGCTACCCAGTCACTGGTATTCTGTTATAGCAGCTCCAGTGGCCTAAGGCAGCCTGCATGTGTAAGCCATTCACAGGCAGCATACTTCTAACATCATACACAGAGGCTGGTCTACCGGCACCGCAGTCAGACTGCCTGGCTCTGGATCCAGGCTCCACCACCTACTGGGTGTCCTTGGGTGAGTCCCTCAGCTTCCTGTCTGAAAAAAGCAGCAACTGCAACAATGGCTCTCTCACAATGCTGCTGTGCACTTACATGAGTAAAGAGTATCAGGTGCTGAGCTCATTGCAAGGAGCCCATCAACGTTAGCTCTTTGGATTCGTTAGCTCTTTGGATTCGGGGCTGTCTACCAATTATGCGATTTTAGACAAATCCTCTTAATACCCTTTTGTCTTTAGTTTCTTACCTATAATAATAAAATGTGGAGTGGGGGCTGGGGAGGTGGCTGGTGTTGGCCTAGGAGGCCATCCATTATCTTTTAGCTCTAACCATTCCAAGGAGGATAAAATACTATATAAATATGGGATTAAAAGGAAACTTTCAACACAAAAAACAAGTAGAAATGGAAATAATTACACTTTTTTAAAAAGTCTCCATTTTTAATTGTGGTAAGTATGTGAAATCTGAGTTTGCAGAAACTCTCAGCTCTATTATTAGGATCATTAGCTCATGTGCAGAAAGTAAATGTGAAAGAGTAACTCACTCAAAGGGTAAGAGGCAGACTCACCAGGAAAGGCAGGTGCAACTTTACACATTAACCCGTCACCTGTCTTATGCTTCTATGTGAAGAAGGGGATCTGTTTCCACACTTGCTCGTTTAAACAGTCTATCCTTCTGAAATAAAGACAGCTCCCTATTTAGGCAAACTCAAAAGACTTTCATTCCAGCTTCCCAGACCATCTTTTACTCTTTTTAAAGGGACAGCAACATTACACCTGTGTGTCCATCATCAGTATCTAGTGGATACCTGCTACCTACACACAGGGCTAGGCACATCCGGGAGCTCTGGGGATGGAAGCATGCACACCCCACACGCATGCACGCACGCTGGGGACCTTACGACAAAGCTGTATATTCAGGAGCTGGGGGGAAAGAGATCTTTGTAGGCACATGGGGAAGCTACACACAGGAGGCAGAATGTGAACTGATGCAGAATCAAT
Organism: Hipposideros armiger; assembly: GCF_001890085.2. Taxonomy (NCBI): domain Eukaryota; kingdom Metazoa; phylum Chordata; class Mammalia; order Chiroptera; family Hipposideridae; genus Hipposideros; species Hipposideros armiger. The sequence continues at coordinate 838,976 of NW_017731716.1, forward strand.
ACGTATTTGTGGGATGGGCGATGGTTTAATAAGGCTGATGGGCCATGTAAGACACCAACACTGCAGGCCATGCAGTGACATCAGCAGCCTATGTTTCTTGCCTCACAGGAAAAAGAGAAAGTATGTATCAGCTTTACAAGTTCAAGTACAGAAAAAGACAAGCTGTCAGGAAGCTAATTAGTCAATGACTCAACCCAATTCATGCTGAGAATCCTGGAAAGGGCTGTGTGTGCCAGCTCACCAACATGGGCCCTGACCAGATGTGAAAAGAGGCCACCATCACGATGCCCTGCCACGCTCTGTTACTACCGGTCACAGGCAAGAGAAACAGAACTTCTTACTCTTACAAAATTGAGGTGAGGCTCAAGGAGTGTCCTAATTTCACCTCTGTTGGCCTAGAACTGGGCAATCGTTACTGAACTTAACATTCACTGCGTTTTAAAATCATTCAGGAACGAAATGACAGCAGACACTACATGAGAGTTCTGTCTGAAAATAAAGTCACTGATTGTTGTAATTAACTCCATTAATGATGTCATCTTCAATAGGGGCTCCCTCCTTAGACCTACTTAACTAGAATCACCCGGGCTGGGGCTGGGAATCTGAATTAGTAAACAGCTTCCTCCTAGGGAGTCAGATGATCAGCAGAGCTGGGGAACCACCCATGCAGGGCGTTTCTTTGTATAGCAGTTTCAGCAGCACCCCCACCCCCACCCCCCAGATCACTGTTAACTCAGACCCAATCCCAGGGGAAACCAGAAGGAAAAGGACTGGTTACAGGCTGATCTCAGGGTTTTAATAAAAATACAAAGAGAGCTGTCATTTGGTTTGTTTTTTCCCCTTTTTGGTGAGATTTTCATCTACCCAGAAAAATCAATCAGACTTCATTCATGAAAGGGGCAGAACAGGAAGGAAAGGCACAGAGAACACAGCCACTGAGGAGACAGGCCTGTTAGGACTTCTGTTTGCAGAGTAACCCGACGCTATGCTAAGAAGCGTTTCCTGCATTTCAGTTGCTAATTGAAAAGCATGAGCATGAAGCCTTCGCCTGAAGAAAGGACCAGTGATCAGGCTGCCGGAGGCGCCTCGCAGTCCTGCCTGAAGGGCTGTGTGATGCTGGGCAGGGTCCTGCCTATCCTCACAGTGAAGGAAATGGACAGGCTGACCTTGAGAGCACCTTTGGGCTAAGAGTACTATATTAGAGCCTTTCTCCTCGACTATAGCAAACCCGTAGCATCCAGCATCAAATAGACAAACATCAGGCTTTTTGCACATTCCCCCTGGACTCTGTTTCCTCACAGCCAAAGGAGAATGAGAAGGTGTCATAATCCTAAGCAGCTTCTCCTAAAAATATTCTATGACACATGCCACTGCTGGTGACATTCAGACAGCCTAATGCTATAACTGAGCATCAAGCACATCTTATAGCTTTGCTCCTGAAAGCTGAGCAGCGGACACCAGATGTTTAGAATAGGTGCCAGTGCAGTGGTGGGCTGGGGTGCAGCCCAGAAAACTCCTGATCTAGCAAAAGAGCCAAGACTTTCAGGGGCCAGCAAATCTGAAGGGGGATGCAGGTGCTCTGCCTACAGGGCAGCTGAATGTGACACACATCTGCACACCTGACTGAGATGCCATTTCAACCTGGTCTTCCTGGCCCCTCTGGAACGGGGAGGCCAACTTCACAAGGCTTCTCATACCTGGGAGGAAGGTAGAACCCCCCGGTCAAGTCCCTTACCTGGAAGCGCAGGATGATGGTCCAGATGAGGCCAAGGGTCAGCCGGTGGTTCCCATCTACGATGTCATGAGACCCCATGTTCTCAAGATGGACTCTCTGCTCCTTCAGGAACTGGAGGGCCTTGTCCACGTTCTCCAGGCAGTGGATGCGCATTCGTCCCTTGGTGGGTTTAGGCTAGAAGCAGGTGAGCAGATGGTGGAAACAAATCACCTTCTGAGGCAGAGACAGGCCCAGAGCTACTGCCCAGAGGATTCACACTTGCCCGTTCATGCGGCACTCCTACCCGAACCGAAACGTGAAAAACCACGTGTGCTCATTCCGTCCAGGGACAGTATTTATCTAACAGCCTCAGAAAAGCTTCCTTAAGGGATGGTAGCCAATCATTCTTTACGTTTTTGTTTTTGTTTTCATCTAGAAGCTACACAATTTATAAATGCTCACAGAAAGTGGAAGTTTAGAGAAAAGGGGACCCAATTTTCACAAAGAATTTCAGAACTACTGCTACCATCCATACAGCCTTTTGCAGATATATGGCAAAACACTTCTGAGGTGTTTTCTGGTTGCTTTAGACTAAAAATAGGTTTGCCACCTGCTGGGTTGTTTCCTAAGGGTGGCTCAAAATGAAAAAGGGGGACATACCACCAAATCAGGAAAATCAGGTGGTTCTGTGAGGGTGATGGGAGGGAATTGAGTAAAGGGGTGTGACTTACTCAAAAGAAAAGATAAAGGGAAAAAATATGAAAGCAGTCTAATTCAAATATCCCAAATGTCTCTTTCTTTTGCCCAGTTATATCAAAATCCAAAAGCGGAAGCACGAGATAAAGATAAATACACACAAAATTTTCAGTGGGTCTCTATCATCTGTGTGGACAGCAGGCTCATGGCCTCCCAGCCTGTTTCCATCCTACCCCCCACCCTCCCGACTTCCCACCATGCCCCCTCTAGAAGAGGCTGCACCTCAGGCTGATCTCACCATTTCACAAAGGCAACACCACCTTGTGCACACCCCGCAAGCCAGAAGAATGTACTCGGCCTGGCTGACTTGGTGGCTACCATCCTACCTCTCCAGTGACTTCTCAGCCCTCTCACCATCCCCCACCCACCTTTCAAGGCTCAGGTCAAGGCACAGCTTTCCTTCTAGGAGACATTTCCAACCATTCCGGTTCTTACAGGTCACCCTTTTCTCACAACTCTATACATCAATGGTCTGGACTACAGAGTTCAGGGACTTATTATAATGTATCTTATATTTTTGCTGTTTCATGCACTGCTCTTATTACTCCCAACTAGATCACTGGCTTCTGGAGAGCAGGAATGACGCTTTATATAACTCTGCTCTATACTCAGTGACCTCTAGTTTGGTTCAGAGCACAAGGCCCACACGTGGTGAAGTGAATGCAGATGGACTGGGCACAGTGTGTGCTATATGAGCCGGCCTCACAGGAAAATGCAGCCAGGTGTGCAACAACCTGGCACGCCCAGGTAAGGGCACCAGCCAGCCCCACGGCGATGTCTCGCCTGTTCCCACTCTGCCTCTGTAGTTGAGATCTCAGTTATTAGCTACATGGAAGACAAGATGACTTGGGTAGCAAGTGTTCGCTAAGTACCCAGTCTCAGATTATGTCATTTTTTTCTTGACTTTCTCTTCCACAAAAAAGAGCTAGTCAGCATAGAAGACCGTGCCATGACCCTGAGGAAATAAGATTACAAGGACAGGCCTTACCACAAGCAGATTCTATTTCCAAGTAATAGCAATGAAAAAAGAAATCCTCCAGAAGTCAACCTTTTCACACTATTTTGATAGCTTTCCTTACAAACCACCCATTCCCCCAAAAAGGCATTTTCTCTGAAACATCACAACTAATATATTGCAGGTATGTGGGAAATGCTAGTTCAAGTGATAACATTACATCAAAATCAAGCACTCTAATGAGGTAAGAAAAAGGTTAGATTTAAAATAGAAAGAGATGGGTTCACTCTCAAATTCTGTGACTGATTCTGCATCTGACATCGGCATGCTCTCTCTCAAAGATATGCCCAATGACCTCCTCCTGTCGGCCACAGGACCAGGCATTGTCATCCTCCTCTTCCTCAGATGGCGAGATGTGGAGAGATGTGTGTGGAATCAGTGATGTCCCTGATGAGGTGGGTAGCCCTACTGCCCTCGGGATAAGAAGTCGCACAGCTCTGAATGTGACTGTCTTGTGTGTACTTCTAGTTCCTCTAGAAGCGGCGATCATTGGTGATTTCTCATGGCTGACAAAATGACTGTTCATGCAGCCTTGTTAAAACCTTGTTCTAAGTTGAGGGATTGGGGATTAACTGCCTCTAAGACTGTGTGTGAGTTCTGACATGGGGGCCCTGACATTTTCTGTTTGCTGTTCTGAGGCCTTTTTCCTCTCATCTCTTTTCAACGATTGCACACCTGACTAGTGGGACGGTGGTCCACCTTCCATGTGCTGTTTCAATTCCAAAGAAAGTTTCTTCACACTACGAACTGCAGAGCAATAAAGACAGAAGCAGTCTCCTAATTGCAACAGACATTCTCCCAAGTCTACCTCTATGAGGGCAGGAAAGGCTATTTCCTCATTGAAGGTAGGGGGAAGAGAGTGCATGGAATTACAGAAGGTGTGTGGGAGGAGGAGAACAGGGAATAGATGGGGGACTGTCAGTATCTTCCCAAGGTCTATCGGGCATAACCCCTGCTCCTGCAGACTTTCTCTTAAAAAACTTGATCTCAAACGCACATGAGACATTCAAGCCTCTACTCTCTCTCCAAAAGCTCAGTGGAAAGTGTGTATGTTCTCACATGAATATGGGGTGCCAGGGTGTGGAAGGGGGTGTATGATAGGGGTCCAAACACTTTCCAGTCTAATGCCACATCACAGGGATCCCATGCTGATGCTGACTGGCTATGCCAGGTGAGCTGAGGATGCTTCACTCCAGACCTAGACACAAGCTCAGGTTCCCAGCCATCAGCAACAACAGAGCATGAGACAATGTAAGGAACTGAAATGCAAATGGCAGACAAACCTCTTTGGTGAATGATCAGACTCCTTCAAATGGTTAAAAAACAAACAAAACTCACCAATTTCCAAAGGCCAGAAGAAACTGAAAACTTTCAGGAGGCTCCCCCTCCCCTTGGGGGCAACTGTCCCAAAATCAAACCAAGATTTGGGGGGGAAAAGAGGATGACGATCTGCTTTTATCTTCCAAAGTTTATTTTTAATTTTCCTACTGCTCCAGGCCTTTATATTGTTTAAAATATCAAACATGAACAAACTGGAGCTACAGAATATGCTTTTGTTGGGCAATTTGGTGTAAAGAACAATGATTCTGATGTTAAAATTAAAATGCCCATGTTCAAGTTATAATTTCCCCACTTTCTAGCAAATCAGTGCCTTACTTCTCAACTGTTGATTAATAATTATCTCAAAGGTCTGCTATATAAGAGAAATAGTAAACTAATGATTATGGTGTTCTCACACCCACGAAGTGTCTCCACCAGCAAGGAGCACCTCACATATTTTCCTCTCAACAATTAATTCTACTTAAAAGGGGGGATTTGCCCCTCTCCCTATGCTACTTGGGCTTCGAACTGTTTATAAATAGCACACTTATCTGTAGACGATGAGAAATGTTTAATAGGTTCTAGGAAGAACTCTCTCACAAAGAGCCAGAAAAGTTGACGTATATCAACTGAAAGGCAAATCTAAAACCTGAAGCCCTATGCCCCCAAACAGTGAGGATACTATTTACTCCTCTAATCCTGACACCCCCAAACTAAATTCTGTACCAGAAAAAGGAAAAGGTGGTAGAGAAAAGTGTGGCTTGTTGGTGTCCTGAGGGAAGAGGAATGGGGTTGAGAGAGGGGAAAGGGTGTGAAAATATCTCAACCTCCATACTTGGGACTTCTATACACAGCAAGAACTCGACTTGCTGTAGAGGGCCAGTATAATTCACAGCTGATTAGGAAAACAAGTCTGAAAAGCATGATTTACAGAGGTATTTTAAATATTATTACTGCTCTGTAGCTAGTCACTCAAACTACGCTACCTATTGTGCAGTAAAAGTTACTAGATTTGCTGTTTCGCCCTGCTCTACCACCCTTATGTTTTTCAAGCTCTCTTCCTACATTTCATCTCAATTGAAGCTCACTCATCCTCAGCGGCATCTTAGCCCCTTTTAAACCAAAATAATAATAAGCCAGACATGGTGAGGTTAGATGGCATACTGGCAGCACAATATGAGGGGAGTGAAAATCAACACAACTACTTAAGTATACCGACTCCCCAGCCCTGTGTCCTATTTGCTTCAGAGAGGGTTTCTAAAACGTTTTAAGGCACAATACTTAGGTAAGTTTAGGCAGCAATAATTACAGGAAACTAATTTTAGGCAGGGTCAATGATCTCACAGAGCTATACACTGGAACACATTGGTCATACAGGATGCATAGCTCGCAAGATCTAAAAATTCTTAGCTGCCATTGACTGAGCAACTAACTGTTAACCTCTGGTAGGTGGCTTATATCTGCTATCACGTTTCATCCTCTTAATAACACTGTATAATAATAATAATAATAATAATAATAATAATAATAATATATCATTAATAATTATTATTACTGTTGTCATTTTATGGATGAGAATACACTGGTTTAGAGAGATGACATAATCCATGCAGCTAGTTAGCATGCGGTGGGCCCGGGTTCCAAAGCGCGTTCTCTTTATGCTGCACCCAGAACCAACAGTGGTACATGTTTCCCCATGAAAGGAAATAGAGAGGCTCAATTCCCATCTGGCAGATAGTTTTCATGTTTTTTAAAGAGCTATTTTTATATCACTAAACTTCCATCTTCTCAAAAGGAAGGAGTGATAACAATGGAGAAAATGCAACACAATGGAACTAGGGGGAGGGGTTCATCTCTCCATAATAAACACTTTTCTTAAAAGCCTTGCCCCAACCAAGAGTGGCAAATTCTGCCAAGAAAAAAAGCGTTCTCTGTCTTGCTTCACTAATTATTATCAAATTCCTAGTGCGACACAGGTTCGTTCCCACCGCAACATGTGCATTTCTGTCCTGTGTGTCATTTCTTATGGGGCAGTTTGAAATGCCATTGATGTGGAGACAAGGATAAATACCAGACTCATATGGGACTCAGGAATGGGGGGGGGGGCGCGGCTCTGCAGGCAGGGAAGTGGTTCCTCTGAGGAAACGCCTCCTTTTACCGATCCTCCTCTAAATAATTTTAACAAGCTTCCCTGCTCTTCCTGCACCATGGCCCGTGGCCTTGTGTTTTGCAGAAGCTTTTCCTGTTTCTCCTCCCCAACGTCCCTTCTAGTTCCAAATCTTTCCCAACCACAGCTCCGCCCCAGCCCTGCTCCGGACCCATCTTTTTTCTGACACCAAAGAAGGGGTGGGAATTATGGACTAAACCACCTCTAGCATCTGACAACATAATTCTAATTTCTTATGAGAGCACCTCGTCAAAGCCCTCTGAAAAGTGGTGTGGCCCTGGTCAAACTCGCTCAAGTGGGCCCAATGCCCTTAGAAAGGAACAAGGGCGCTGGATGGCCCCTTCCTGGTCCACGGCACTGCCCCCATTGCCCGTCCAGCCTTGAGTTTGGGTCAATTATACCCTGTGGGGTGTCAGGATTTGCAGAACTATAGTATAATCACAATGGCAGGGCTTTTGTCAGAGCCTAGAGATGGAGAAAACAAATGTTTTCTGGAGCCAATTTGGCCTCCTTGAAGAGGAAGACATAAGGCGGGGTCTCCTGGCAGGGTGTTTTGGGGGCCACCGGCGAGCTGGGCCATGCTGTTCCACCCTGGTAAGCCCTGCTCTCTCAGGATTTTCTCCATGGGCATCCAAAGCCACCTTGACACCACGTGGAGCAACAAGGGGTGCAGGATGGACCAGCCCTGGGAACTGGGAAGCAAGCTCTAGGCCTAGATGTGCCACATGCCAGCTGAATGGCCCTGCACGCTGCTTCCTCTCTGTGTTCCGGTACCTGTGAAATGAAGGGATCTAATCTAACTTAGTGGCCACTAAAGTCACTTCCAGCTATAAAATACAATCTATGTGTTGGACAGTGGAAGACTTACTAGCATGGAAGGTGAATTCTAAAGTGCCTGCTGGGCTGGCCGAGTGGTGCGTTGGTTAAGAGTTGGCTTGGGACGCCAGCTCTGAGCAGCAGGGCCCCGGTCCGGATCCCACACGAAGGGCCAAGTGACGCTGTGCCCTCAACAGCTAAGATGGTGAACAACAGCTCGACCTGGAGCTGGGCTGCCGTGAGTCGACGGCGACGGCGTGGGCTGCAGCCCCTGCTGCAGTGGGCTGCCATGAGCTACCATGAGTGGCCGGCAGCTGACGTGAGCTGCCAAGAGCCGCTGTGAGCGGCCGTCCAGTGGCCGGTGACCGATCTGCCTCACCTGGGAAGAGCGCAATGATAATATCAACATGGGCCAGTGAAGTGACATCCTCCACAACTAGACTGAAGAACAAAAGGACAGCAACTTATCTGTTCCCCTTCCCTGATTCCCCAACACTGTTTTCTCCCCCAATTCCCCAATAAAACAATAAAAAATTAAAACAAACAAAAAAAAGTGCCTGCTGACCATACTGTTCAGATGAAGAGGAAAAAGAGAAAAGACACTATTTGGTCTCAGTATACTGGCTGCGACAGATACTTGCTTATGTTTTGTCTTTTAATAAAAAATAGATTATCACTACACACACACACACACACACACACACACACACACACACACACACACAAATGCCTCTACTTAATACAGAGGGTAGGATGGGAATCACTCATTTCCAGACTCCCTACTAATACAATATAGTCAAACCCATTTCGTATTATGTCCCCAAACACATCAGGCTTGGAGCTTTAAGAATATAAACAAGGGCTGGGCGAGTGGCACGTTGGTTAAGAGCTGGCTTGGGA
>NW_017731716.1:847814-858908 GCF_001890085.2 Hipposideros armiger
GCCATCCAGAAGCCGGCGACTGATCTGCCTCGCCTGGGAAGAGCGCAATGATGGTGCCAACTTGGGCCAGTGAAGCCACGTCCTCCACAACTAGACTGAAGAACAAAAGGACAGCAACTTGTCTGTTCCCCTTGCCCCAATTCCCCAGTGCTGTTCCTATCCCCCCAATTCCCCAATAAAAAAATCTTAAAAAAAAGAATATAAACAATTCTTGCCCTAGGAAATTAATCAGGGAACAACAACTGTGTTCTCGTAATTCCTGCCTGTGTCCTCACTGGTTGGGCCCCACGCCCGAGAAGCACTTTCTCCTTCGGCAGGGCTCAGTGGGAAAGGAGGGGACCAACAGACAAGAGGGCAGGCTGGAGCCAAGTTACATTACTTGCTGGTGATACTGGCCTTGGGCAAGACCCTGATCACTCTGCCTGTTGCTTCTGTTCCACTTCATTAGACTATGAGAACCCAGTGAGGTATACGTGACATAAACACTGGAAGTGACACACACTCCCATTTGTCCAGACTGCTTTCCCTGTACCCGTTCCTCCCTGGTGCCCGGCCTCCAACGCGCTCTCCACTCTGCCTCCCAGATGACACTCGACCCCTAAGTGCTCTGTCTACACCTGCGCCTCTCCTCCCAGAACCCTGCACTTACTGAGCTTTCCTGACACCCCGCCCAGAAGGCCTGTTTCACCTTCTGAACTCTAGGGCTTCGCAGCCATTCATTCAGTACTTTACCATATGGTACCTATTGCTACTAATTCACTTTTCGCATTTGTGCAATTAATTGGACTGCAATTTAACAGGGGCATTTTTTCTGTGGCTGGTGTTTAGAACAAAAGCAAATTCTCCCACACAAATGATGTTATAAACGGCCATTCTACAAAACCCTGTTTCAACAACAATATAGGCCAGTATGGTTCACCTAACAAAGGCTTTATGAAAAACTCAGAGCAGTTCAACACGGGATTAAGGTTTAACAAATCTCATGGTAAATCTATCTTTTCCACCTAGCTCAGCCTGTTTAGGGATTAACGATGTTTCTCTCCTTTGAGATTGACTAACAGGGTAAGAAGACGGAATATCAGGAAAACAAAAACCAGTGCCACTTGCAACTTGGAAACGGTGGGGGCTGAGAGGGCTGGGGTGTTCAGAAAAACCCTGTCCTCGTTCTGTCAGAGGCAAGGGCCCAGCCTGGCAGGAGCAAGGCAGACAACCGGCCGTCCTGTAACCATTCCTCGCCGCTGAGGCCCATGGAGGGAAGGGGGCAGGCACAGGCAAGCTTCCAGCCTGGCTTATGACCTGTGGAAGCCACTGCGTCACCAAAGTCAGGCCTGACAATATTATGCCAAAGGCCATACTCCCTTCTAAATGTCAATGTTGCCATGGGAACAAACCTTCCTCCCTCAAATCCTGCTCTAATCTGGCCCTGGGAACCTGGGACCAATGACAAAGTGACTAACACCAGGTTCTGTGCTTACCACTTTACCTGCTCAGCTCAGTGAATGCCAAAATCAAGGGTATTTTTAGGGAATTTTAAAGTGAGGCCTTTATGAAGAGATATAGCCCATAGTAATTTCAGAGTAAGATATTGGAAAGGAATGGTTTTCTTTGTCATCTACCCAATCCCAATTAGCAGCAGCTTCCTGGCTCAGCCTCAGGGTCCTGGCTGCTTCATAAACTGACACACCTGAGGCAGAGCAATGGACACTTCTGGACACGGGTCCTGCCTAAGCCAGGATCAGAGATGGGGATCTCTGCCCTCTGATGTTCCCTAGTACATCACAGTCAAATGCTCTGATAACCCAAATGCCTTTTAACTCAAATTATATTTAGCCAAAACGCAGGGTGGGGTTAGGGCAGATTATTAAGCTAATGTTTCTCTAAATTTCACTCAGTAAAAATCAGACCAATTTCCTCCTCTGTAAAGAAGGATGAACTGGCTCCAAGCATCTATTAGTAAAGTAAATTTAGATACTCTAGGCCCTCAAACATTTATCTACTACCTACTGCCAAGCTGGTGGTAAGTGCTGGGGCCAAAACACCGACTGACACACAGTCCCAGATGGAGTGCAAATGTTTATGTTACCCAGGGCTTTGGATCACTGGTGCAGAAAGCCCAGTGCTGACTGCATGTTATCTGATCATACACGCTGAGCTGTGGACATTAATTCACCCAGGCCTGGAAGCTGTAACCACCTCACCAGTTTTGGAATCCGAATCTGCAAGGATCCTTTGGAGCAAGCCCTCATGGAGGTCCTTTCCTACAGGGAGGGTCTCTCACTTAGGTTCCTGGCAGCCTCTGCAGCCAACAGCAGAGTGTGGTTTGTTTCCCTTCCAGAAAGTTCCATGAACCAAATAAACCATGGAGCCAAACCAGCTGAAAAGTTCCAGTCCAAATGAACAAGAACTTTAGCTCACTCTTTCTATGATATCCTTATTTTTGGAATAAGAAGATTAATCAGACTGCCCAACCTATAATCAGGGTTGGTTGTGAGGAATGGGTAATAAATAAAGTCAAGACACTTGAGGTTTTCACAAAGTGGTGTATCTTTGCTAAACACAATTTCTGGCATTGACTACATGAAAGGTTGGAGATGGTGGCCATCTTATGTTCTTCCCCATCCCTAATCTCCTGAGTCTCTGCATTATAAAAAAAAATAATAATTATTGCCAGCAGCAAATACAGAGAGGAGTGGGCAGTACCCCGCACAAACAAGAATTATGCTTTGCGGTTTGCTTTTTTTTCTCCCTATGAATATTTTTGGTGCCTTGTTCAGGAGAAAAGGGCAATGGACCTGATCCCATTTATTAAGCGGACATTATCAAGGACACAATCTTCTTGGTACAAAAGAATTATGGACCTTCTAAAGTGAGCAATTTACTCCCTACAGCCAGGAAGACAGGACCCTATTAGAACAAAAATAAACGTTCAAACTAATTTCCAGCCATGTGACATTTAATGATTTTTGATGCTACTTTCAAAACATTAAAAAAAATAAATAAACAATCATACTAAATTAAATATTAAGAGGGGGGATAAAGGTTGAGAGATGGAGGGGAAGTCCAGCTACAAAAATTGTATTTAAAGATGCGTATCACAATAATTCTAGCCTAGGCTCTCAAACAAGACTCACTTCAAAAAACCAATCAAAATGCTATCACCTTCACCCTCTCAGTGTGGGCCCACTGCCCCCCGTCACCCTACAAACCACCTTCGAGGCAGCCATCATGGCCATAGGCAGAAGCCTCCTATATTTATCTAGTTTGGCTAGCTTGACACACAAACTCCCGAAGAAAATGCGGCAACACCTGCATGCATAGGGAGCAAAGGGGAGGAACAAAATTCGCCACAGATGAGATGGGGCTTCCCTATGTTGAATAAAGGGGCAGGGAGAAAGCTCTGACTCTGTTTTTACCCAGGCTTATAGAGGCCATTCTGTCTGTGAGCTAATAATAGGGCAAGGTACAACCTCTGGCTCTTGCCTGTGGTCAGAGGTGTGTGGGTTGGTCTGCACACAGAGCCATGTGGCTGTCAAGTTACAGGGTGGAGATCAAGTTAAAAATAAGGCTTTCTGGCAGGCTTGCCAACCACCAGCATATTTTCCTGGTGATGTCACTACAGATGTGGGGCTCTAATCCTGGGCGTCAGCTTTTGGCTCAGTCCCACCACCACCTATGGAACTGCATGTGCTCTGGGTAGAGTAAAGCATCCACTTTTAAACCAAGGGAAGACAAAACCTGTTGGGCCTGTTACAGAGATTGGTTTAAGGTTTATAAAAATCACACCAGAGATAGCCGCAATAGCTCTGGGAAACAAAATGGGGATAAAATTTTCACTGTAGGCTAAAATCTTTCCTGCCCAAAGGGCACAGTGAATTCATCAGAAGCTCCAAGTTTCCAAGGAGATGACAAAACACCAGTCTCTCCCTCCACTCCTGAAATAAAAAGTGTGCAGGGAAGGAAGCAAACAACGTCAGAAACCACTGAATCCAATTCCTGCCACTTTAAAACAGCAGGTCAGATTTTCCAGAGAATTAATAAGACACAAATTTAATATTATTCCATGATCTCGTGGGATAAAGATCCACCTTGGAGCCAGCGCCCCAGCCTGGCCCTTCAATTACCAGCACCGTGCCCTGATCTCTGACTGAAGGTAGAAAGTAACCTTGCAAATTACCAGAATGGGATTGCTTTATTACAAGTTCAAGAACATCACCCAGACTCATAATATTACACGGGAGCTGTCCCCAACGTGCTCATCTCACTTATCAAGGTTCTCCTCGAAAATATCAGCTATTAATTGCAGATTTCAGCAGAAGGCAAGTCGACACTAGATTTTTCAAAAACATTTTCCCACCAATGGTGTAAGACCCTTAACAACATGCCCACTTACCAGCCTCTCTCCGGAGAGGACCTCCAGCAGCTTGATGAGCATCCGTCCATCTCGAAGGTCAGTGTACAGGTCTGTGATCCGGCAGGACACACGAGCGAGGTGGGAATTGACCCACTTGGTGAAGGTCTTCTTCTGCACAGCTTCACGCTCATCTGCAAGCAGAGGAGAGAGCTCACTTTACCACCAACCACAGCACGGGCAGCGGCGCCTATGTGCCAGCAGAGGCACGGGACCCAGCCAAAGGAGGAACAGCAGAACGAACTCTAATGAAACCTCTACTTAGCTTCTCTTAAGCGTGATCAACTCTTTGGGAATACAGGAGCCGTGCAATCCTTGCATGTTTGAGGCCCTTGGCATGCCACCTGCAGACCACCGTTAGCTCTCATTCATTTCACATTCTCCCGTGTCTGCTGAAGAGGCATCGGGGTATAGATGACAGCGGGGTCCTTTGCGGTCCTGCCCAGTAGTATAACATTGGACTGGTCAAGTTTCTCATGTATGACATAGCGATTCTTCCTCCAAAAGGTGAATGTAGGGAAAACGCAGTCCATGGAAGGATGTGGGATAGAAAAGCTCAGGAGACAAAGAAATTGCTTCCCTGTACAAAGGATCAGGCATCACCTAATAAGATAAATTCACCCATGACCTTGATCTGCGATGACCCTTTAACCTGCTGCATCCTAAGTCCCATGAACAACAGAAAAACTGGCAGGCAACCTCCAGAGTAGAGAGAGATCTGGCTGGGCACTGGGAGCTGAGGGCCTGGGCCCAAGGTTTCACCAAAAATGTGCTGAGATGCTAGATTCAGTGTCCCCTTCTATAAGACGAGTGGACAACTAGCATCGCCAAACTTCAACCATTCTCTTAACAGACAACTGCTAGTTTATGCTCTAAAGCAGTGGTTCTCAACCTGTGGGTCACGACCCCTTTAGGGGTCGAACGACCCTTTCACAGGGGTTGCCTAAGACCATCAGAAAACAAAAAGATATTTACATTACGATTCATAACAGTAGCAAAATTACAGTTATAGAGTAGCAACGAAAATAATTTTATGGTTGGAACTGTATTAAGGGGTCGCGGCATTAGGAAGGTTGAGAACCGCGGCGCTAAAGTGTGGTAGCTGCTCATCTAAGTAACAGTAAGCCTTTCAAGCCTCAGGGGTCAAGTTCTGTCCAAAGGATGAAACTCTAGACACAGGTGGCCAGAAATGGCCCTTCACACAAACAGGCGTCCCATCTTCTCGCCTCTGTGCGGTGTTCTAAATGCAGGCTGCTGAAGACTTTCGATGGGGAGCCACGGAATGTGCCCTGGACCCACCCACTTGTGCTTCCTGTTTTCTAGTGACCCTTCTGTCCGTGACTCGCCCTACTTCTAGTTCCACCAGCATGAACTTGCATCCCAAGGACCCAAGACCTACTCATTCCATTGCAAGCCCAAACCCACCAAGAAGTTTATGCATTAATCTACAGAAAAAGGGAGCAGACCCTAACAATTTTTTATGTCTTTCAACAGCACTGCGTGACAACTAAAAAGCCACCCTTGTTGATGGGGAGTGTACCAGCTGGCCCAGGGATGCTGGGTTTCCAGGCTGGCCACAGCATCTTGGGAAGGTCTGCTTGGAAGGCCTTGCTGAGGCCTCCATCCACCCCACCACAGGGAGGGGGGGAGGCACAGACAACGTGGGATGAGCCCTTCCAGCTGCCAACGTGGCAGGTGAAGCAGCCAGGGACCCCTGCCAAGGCAGCCAGCCACCTGCTGCAGCCACCAGCTCCTCTGGGTCCAGCCTTTCCCTAAAGGAACGGCCCTTCCAGGGGAAAAGAGGGCCTTTCCCCAGGAACAAAGGCCAACCAAAAATAAGACAAAGGATTGGAAAGGGCAGGATTGGGGGGAACGAGAAAAAGGCAGTGAGGGGCACGCTACAGACTGAAAAAGGAGCTGCACCAATAACATCATGATAGGTCGCACAGAAAAGATCACATCCATTATTAATCACGCAATCATCCTGATGGATGGTAACTTTACGACAGTGACAAGGGGAGCTGTTGTTTTGTTTTGTTTTTTGCCTAAGGTCGGCTGTTTTGAAAGAGCAGGTCAAGAGCGGACGCTCCCAGGTACGGTTCAGATGTATTTAGGGTCATCTAATTTGTTTTTATAATATCTTTTATGTGCTATCCTGGAGTTGGAAATGTCTTTCATAAAGCCCTTGATGGTTATCCTAAGCTGTTATTAAAGGGTTTGGGGCTCAAAGTCACTACCACACCCAGCCTATCAAGGGAACAAGATCAAAATGAAAACCTACTTGGATTAAGGTATTACTAAATAAACAAGCATACAATGTGTTCCCTCAGCCAATTGTCACTCCTCTGGGTGAATCTCACATTACACAGAAACACCCAGGCTTCTCTCAGGTTCTGAATTAACAGGTTCCTTTAGGAGAAGTCAGGATTTGCTTCAAAACACAGTAAATGCACTCCCACGGCACGGTCCTGAAGAGTTATAGCCCTACCCCAACCCTCCTCCCTGTAAGTGAGGAGACACACAGAGAGGCATGAGTGGACCCGACAGAACTCAGCAAAAATCAAACAGGCTGAGGATCTGTGCAAGGAGGGCACCCAGGGCTGCTGAGGTCCCCAAGAACTCCAGGAAGAAAGAGGAGGAAGGGGAGTTTAAAAACTAAACAAAATGTAAAGAATGAGGGCTTGCTTTCTGGCCCCCTCTCCTACTCCCCACTCCTCTCCTGGCTTCAATAGCAGGCTCCAGGTAGCACACGCATGCTAGAAAAATCACACCGGGTCCAAGCTCCTCAGGCTCATACCACCACACTGGAAAAGGCATGGAAGATTCCATCCAGGGACTGGACCAGCACCAACACCCTTATGACACACGGCGGGGTGGGGGGCAGGAAACGGGCTCCGCTGGAGACACAAAGCCCGGCCAGCTTAGTGTGTCCTCTTACAATGGATTGCTGGGTGATCAGCAAACACTTCTTAGGCCGGAAGGAGAGAAAGGAAAGGGGAAAAAAAATCTACCCAGCGGCTTAGATGAGGATGAGGCTCGGAGTCCTTGGGGACTCCGTCCTTTGTTCCACCCTTCCTGGGAAGGCACAATGACATCACCCCTGCGATCCCAACCCAGCGAGGCCAGACGCCTGCCTGAGGAGGAGCAGGAGGCCCTTGGCACAGACGACGGAAGACAGTCCAGTCCAGAGGCGTGTTTCCAAGTGCAGGCTGCTGTCGCTGGGCCTGAGCTGTGTGAGGAGGTGGAAGGGGTAGCAGAGGGAAGAGAAATCACTTCTAGTTCTGCAAGTATGCGCAAATCTGGTGGGGTGCAAAGGGAGCCCTTCCAAGATCCTTACTGATTTGGTTATTTAGATCAGTGGTTCTCAGCTGAGGAAAATTTTGTTCCCCAGGGGACATTTGGCAATGCTGGAGCCATTTCTGATTGTCTCGACTAGGGGATAGGTGTTACTGACATACAATAGGTAGATGCTAAGGATGCTGCTAAACATCCTACAGTGCGCAGGACAGCCCCCACAATAAAGGGTTATCCAGTCCCAAACATCAGCAGTGCGGGTTTGGGTTGAGAAACCCTGATCTAAGGCATCTTGGCTTACACCAATTGGACTTGGAATGCATAGTGTCTCAGGCTGTACTCTGCTGAGAGGGACAACTGAGTTGGGGTGCTGTTCATTCAGTATTCTCTTTACTCTCATCAAAGGCTTTCTGGTCCTGACGGTTGCTTGTCGGCTGATGGCAGCAGAAACACCCTGCCCTCAGACCCACCCACTGCACAAAGGGCTCGCAGCTTTCCTACGAGGCAGAGGAACAGCAGCAGGCAGAACAGGGGAGGAGAAGGAGGGGTGGGCTCTGTCTGGGTGGTGTGACCCTGGGCATTTCTGACCCCCATGCCATTTCCACTCTTTTTTTCCCTTTTCAGGGTCTTGGATTGCTGTTCATCAAGCCAAATCATGCCTGCATCTCCTCCCAAGAGACGTTGACATGGCTGAGCCTGACACTGGGGTAGGTTCCCACTCAGCCCTGCCCCAAACTCAGTAGAGGTGCCTCCAAGGAACAGGCACCTGTCAAGCCTGCTCCCTGGGAGTATCTCTCAGTGTGGCTGCCTCCCCACACACACACACACACACTGTATTTATGGAAAGTGACTCATCTAAAGGTTGCTCCAGCATTAAGTGGGAGGAGGTGAAGTGTACATCAAAGTGCCCGACTTGTTGTAAATGCTCATTAAATTAGTTCCTTCTCCTTTCCCCAGCAAGGTAGCTCTCTCATCAGTTCAAACCACGGGAGAAATTCATCAGGGATCATGGAACCATATAATCTCAGGGTGGAACAAGCCTTTAGAAGGCATCTGAATCAAACTTCTTTCAAAAGCAAAACCAAAATCCCTTCCTCAGCACCTGGGCCAGCTATTTAAAAACCCCAAAGAGGGGGAAACTGTGTGTGGCAGAAGGTTGTTAGCAGTTATATAGAAAGGAAATGACCTGTTCTTTATTTTATGGGAAAAAAAAAATACTAGCATTCACTGAGTACTTACTACGTCCTCATAACTGCTCCATGAGGCAGGAACTAGTAACTCTTCAGGCAGACTGGCTCCAAAGCCTGGTTCTCAGTATCACTATGCAATATGCATTAATACATCTAAGCACACCGTTAAAAAAAAAAGGTTTCACTAATATAAGATACAGAATCACCCATAATCTCACCATCCTAACCCACATCCTTATTTTGCCAAAGGGTCTGCTCCACCACCTGGTAACTTGATTGCTGGGATGGTGTCCCCATCAAGATTAGATCTGCATCTGTGGCCCTGGAGGCTCACTCTACCTTTGAAGGTACAGAGAATAGGTCTCACTCCTCTGTAGAAAGGTGTGAAACACTGCTCACTGACCTCTCTTTGCAGTGACTGTCCCGGTGTGTGTTGGGCAGAGTGGAACCCAAGATAGTACCTGAGGACACACTATTGCCTCATGCAACCTGGGTATCATCACATTCCTGCCCATTCAAGCCAGGACTTGAGGTGGCTGCAGCCCTAGTAGCCCAGAGAGCAAAGGGCGAAAAGAACCCGCAGCCCTTCACGGGAGGGAGCCGGTGAGGCAGTCTACGGGTCAAACGCAGGAGCGGGAGTCAGGAAGGACTCCTCAAGTTCTCTCGAAATCACTTCCCCACAGCCACAAATTCTCCCAACTCGTCCTTGGCACCTTGAGCGCTGGGGAACCAGAAGTGGTTCTAAGAGTGAAGATTCAGTCAGCTAAGTCTTTAGCTCCACAGGCTCGGAGGTGATTCAGCCACCTGGAAAACGAGGACTATGGAGAAGCAGATAAGAAAACCCAACCTGGAGGGCACCGCAACATCAACTACGCCAGCCCTGATCCCTGCAAGGAGTGAATTATAAGTGAAATTCTATTATGGTGTTTTTTCCTGAAAACAGACTTTTTTATAAGATGGTGTGCCTACACCACCACCATGACACACCTGAACAGCAATTTTTAATATTAGTTATAGTTCCTCGAAGCTCACTGGATCTGCACAGCACCTGCCAGGTAGGAGGACACAAGAGCCCTCTCCACCAAAGCTCGATGAGGTGCAAGGCCACTCAGTGTCACCAGCCAGTGGTGGCAGAGGGGCACATGCTGGGTGTCCTGCAGTGTTGCTCTGTCTCCTCCACTGTTCAGTCAGGATAAGAGGGATTAGGAAGCATGGCTACATCTTCTCTAAGATTTAGATTGACTGTCTTTTGTTTCTGATAAATCACATGAAATTTTCAGAGGGCGTCTTAGAGAAAGAAGAGGAGACATTTAGAAGAGAGAAACGTATCTGCTCACTTTAACCCCACGGCTGTGAACATCCATCCTCTCCATCACCATTCCTTTCTCCAAGTACAGAATCGACTTCCTCTCTTTTTAGGGAATGACTGTTATCAATACTGGAAGACCGGGGCGCTTTATTTATTTAGTCTGGAGAATTTACTGTAATTGGAAAAATGAACACTGTGTTAGCATGAGTTAAGCTACAGAATGTAGAAATGGCTTTGATGAACAAGAGGGCACTGAGTTATGGAAATGACTGTACGGCATCTTTCTGCGACACCCTCTGCACAGAGTGCTCAACACGACCACTTTCACCACATGCCACGGTTCTGGCTACGGAAGGGGGTGGGAGCCAGGGACAAAGGAAGATCTGAAGGTATGGAATGTTTCTGGATGGAAAATAAGGGAAATACAGAAACATTCATTATTCCCCCAAAGACTGAATGTATACCTTAAGAGAACAAATCTGTCTTCTACTTTTCAAATAGTCTGAACCTGCTGGAGTAACTGAAGAATATTTTCTATCAGGATCTTCTTTAGTTGTGCTAAAATAATGGCCGACTTTAAGTAGAGTTGGCAAGCATGTGCAATTTTTCTTTGCATAGGCACACAGCTAAGTTAGGTAGATACTTGGGGTCATAGTAGTAAAGGAGGTAAAAGGATTGGAAGCTGAGATGAAATCAAAAGGAGACGAAGCAATCATCCCGTGTACACATCTCATGGTTGGCTATTTAAACTGACAATACTGTGTGGCTAGCTGAATATGGGCTAATCTGAAGTTGAGAGTATGCATGAGCTCTAATATTTACAAAGTGCATACTGCACGCAGAACTATGTCTAAGACAAGGTCTCTTGCCCAGAATGAACTGGAAGTCTAGCT
>NW_017731716.1:859206-873387 GCF_001890085.2 Hipposideros armiger
AGTTAAGAAAATAACAAAACATATTACAAAGTAGTACAGGATCAGTTGCCAAGAGAATGATTTCAACAGTGTATTTTTGGGTGTTTGGGAGAAAAAGCTCACTACAATTAGGATGGTTTGGGGCCCCACCCTCCAACAATTACTGGAGTCCTCTGCTTCATGCTTTTCCCGCTTATCCACCTTAAACATCACTGCCATACTCATCTTCCCCAAAGAGGGTTTTTTTAAAAGTTACACCACTGTACCAAACCTTCAACAGCCTCCCGTCCAACAGACAGTCCAAATTTCTGAGCCTGGCATGCAAAGGTCCCGAGCAGCCTTTCCTAGGGCCCCTGTATCCTCTGGAATCTTCCCGGACACGCCATTTTGTGTTCCAACCTAACAGGTTTTCTTACTCATGTTCTGACCTCTCACCTTAAACATTCCTTTTTCTTTCCCACATTTGCTTACACCAACCTCTTAACCTGAAATGGACTTTTTCCTCTCTTACCCTTCCTTTAAGACACAGGCCAAGGTCAGCTCTTCCAACAGGCCTTTATTTGATGGGATGTGTACGCTTACCTTTTTATTATGTATCCTGTGTCCTATCTCCTCAACTAGCCTGTGCCTACCTCCAGGGCAAGGATCCAACTCAATCTGTTTAGAGCCTTGGCATATGCCTGGCAGAGTAGGTGCACAATAAACATTTGCTGAAGCAATCAGCAAACCTCCAGTGCCCAACAAATATGCTTTCGATAAATCCTACTGCTGCTGGTTGTCATACTGAAATTGAGGAAGGAAATTTCAAATCACATAGACAGGCCCTAAGTAGTTAAATGTTATCAGTGTGCGGCACTAAAAATCTTTCACAACTAAATTGTTTCTTTCAACTGTTCCTCAATGTCTGATAAATGATAAAACTGAAATTTTGTGGTATTGTCTTTCAGATTCAAGGGGCCCAAAGCGAACCTACAAGTATGAGAATTTTGTTTGTTTGTTGTTTTGTTTCTGGGTAATCGCCACCTTACCTGTACTGTAAGCAGAGTAAAGCTATGTAACACATAAGGGTGTAATTAGAACATTATTTTAACATGACCCAAACAAGCCAATAGTCACAAGACTTAATTTATACTACTTTCAAACAATGTATGCATTAAAGCTCAATTATTGAGTTGTTTAAAAAAAGAATAATTAAAAATAAAAGAACACAGTAGGGTGGAGTCCCCACATGTGCTTTCACTTGAAAAAAATAATAAATCATTTCCCATGAGCAACATGCAAAATACACAGAGCAGGAAACCGGAAACAGGCAACTGGCTGCATTGATAATGGAGAACCAAACTTATCTCCAGGCAGCAAAAGGAAGGAAACTAATCTTTTGACTGAAGGCCTCCTTGTGACGGATTAGTCTGGGGGCCTTTATGTTTGTGGATTTGTATATAAATAGAACTTGAGTTAAAATATTTTTCCTAACAGTTTAACCCATTTCATGGACAAAATACACGTAAACATCTGTGCTAAATGCGTGTAGCAGCAAATATGCAATTCCCTGCTAATATTAAACAGTCTGATATGCAGACCATAGAACTGTAAACTTTACACGACCTTGTACCTACACCTTTTATCAGCAGAGCATGCCCTGCTTGCAGCTCACGGAAGGTCTTTCTTTTGAACAACATCCTATTTTGCCAACGCGGAAACCAGAGCACCACAGGGAGAACCTCTGAGAGGAGCCCTGCAACAATAAACTGAGAAATCAGGCCGATTTCCAGGGGTCCTGCCAGCCTGCCATGGTTATCACTTCAAGGTGAGCCCCTTAAAGTCATAAATCACAAAAAACCCAAGACTGTGGAGGAGGCTGAGGTTAAGGTGAGGATGAGCTCTGAAAGCAAACAGGCAGAATAACACCACTAACTCTTCTAAGATGAGAGCTAAGGTGGGAATGGAGCGAATTAACAGTAGTGTAAAGTGCCAAAACCAGGGAGGAAAAGTGCCTTGAAAAAACAGAAACAAGACCTCATGAAGGTAGTCAGACACCGTTCACAAAATTTGTCTGAAAATGAGTGGCACACTTCAAAACTGCCTTCGTACACAGGAAGCCATATCGTAAGTCTGCTAATCTGCCCCTCTCCATCTTTACGGGCCGGTCCAGCAGCAAACAGCCTGAAACCACTGCCAGGGAGAATCAGGTGGACAGAGGATGAAGTCCGTCCTCTGCTCCTAGGTACTGGTGGATGCTGTGTTAGACCTTTGCTAACTTGACCTTGTTTATTACAAGCTGTTAGTTCTAACTGGAGGAGACACACAGGTTCTGGTGATCTGCCTGAGGGTACACTAGGGCTGGCAAAGGTTACCACTCACTCACATCACCATCCCACGCTGCCTGAGGAAAACAAGATATTACATCTCCTCGAAACAACAGGAAAAAAAAATCACAACCATCCATCTCAGGTCAGTCCCTTCATAACTGAAAAGATCAACTGAAAATAGGCAACAGCAATCTTCACCTGTAGCCTGTTTGGGTTGAGCCTGGAAGGTGGAATAGTTTTTCATTTTGGGGGGTGGGGCATCAGAGGAAGATGAGGTGATACAGCTGAGACCCTGTGTGACCTATGAAGCCTAATATAGTTATTATCTGGCCCTTTACAGAAAAAGTTTGTCAATTCCTGGTTTAAAACATTTTTGTAATATCACTGGTCCTATATCTCATTTGTTAGGTTCCAATTTCAAATCAAAATCAGCTTAGCAAATACACACTGAGTGGTTGCTATGAACAAACTACCACACTGGGAGCCTCTTTAAAATTCATTATTAAATGTTCAGCCACGTAGATGTGCAGTAGCTACATGCATTTTTATTTTTTTTTAAGTTATGTTACTATGACTCTGCCCACGTGCCAGGTCACTCAGGGGGGGAACCCCCCGCAGCTGAGGGGTATTTATCTGGTTACCTGACACAACAGGATTACCAGTGCACTACCCCAGCTGTCAGGAGGGACAAAGTATGGCTGGAACTCAAGGCCACACCTTTAGGGTCAAAGCAGGAGGAAGAGCCTGGTGGCCTGAGGCTAGATTTCCCAATGTCACACCACCCCTCCTCCCAAGCTTCAGGTCCTCAGTTCTCACTCAATGGACCAACGGATGCTTCATTCGCCATCACTGCTCCTCCCCCAATCCTCTCTGGAAGGAGAGAAAAAAACAGGAAGTCCAAGGTGGACTGAGGGGTAACTTGTAATATCCCCAAAAGACAGAAAAGGCCTGGAACTAGATAGATAGCATATCCTTAGTTATTAAACTTATATGGCAGAATTAACACAGACTAACTAGGAGAGCCTCTTTTAAAAGGCAACAACCATAATGGGTCCACTAGAGATAAAACTTCATAAAGGTAATATAATTGCAGTATATTAAGGTTGTGTCTGTATATTACTTTTTCTAAGCGACAACTAAAGTAGCAGTGTGTATTATATTCTAAGCCAGTCTATCAAGTGATACACAAATTCACTAGTAACAATAAAATCCTGTACTTCGTTTTCAAGGGCTAATGGTAGGTTTTTGTTACAGGAGCCTTGGATGCAGTGCAGGTGGTGCAAGCGAATTTAAATTTACTATGTTTGTTTTCATGTAGCAAACCAAAAACAGGTAGCTGCTCTGTCCTGTGGACCATGTAGCTGGTCTAAGCTGGCACATTAAAAATCAAATAGTGTGCACTCTGGCCCTTGTTGATGATATGTCTATCTTCTCCAGTTCTCCAGAATTCTTAGGGTCAACAGTGCAGGGAGGAAAACAGAACTCTTTCACATACTAGAATCACATTATTGTCAGACACTCAAGACACAAGAGGATAACTGCTCAATGTTTTCAGAGAGGCTGATGCTGTCACAAGACAACTGTACCAATGCGGGCATTCGGAACAGTTTCTGACAGCTTTCCTGTGAAATGAGGATGTCCAAATTCACTGCAGGAATTCACTGAGTCCAAAAAGCTAAGATCCAAAGGGCTTCTTTTTAAACCACAGACACACACAGACAAGAAGGAGGGAGCAAAGACCTAAACGTCACCATAAAGCTGTCTGCTTTTCATGGATAGCACAGCGTTTACTAAAGTTATCATTTTCTGAATGAATTATGGAAGCATCCATGTAAGATAACATATAACATAAGGTATCATGGAAGTCCTCCAAATAGGGTTACGCATGTAAACTTAACCTGCAAAGGACTAGTATTTTGGAGTAAAGAAAGCCATAGTGATGCCAAGGCGTCACTTGGAACTACAGAATTATGACAAGGTTCTGCTTAATGAGAAATTATATTTAAAAACAAATGAAACAAAAAAATTTAAAAACTGGCTTCTGTCCTAAAAAATATTATCAATTAGTCACCTAAACCCCTTCTGGCCGGTGACCATGACCCACTGTAAAAACTATCAGGGCTGAAATGGCAGGTTGAGAAATTAAATAAGGCTGCCTCAACTTCAATGGCAAAACTCCCAAATTACAGTTGTATTAATATATGTAAGTAAGCCCAAGTCTTCATGTGTTGTTTGGGGAGAAGGTGTCCAAACTACATTGGGATTTCAGAAATAATGGTTGTGACAAGATTCAAAAACAAAATGCATGTTATAAAGATGACCTTCTCCCTGAAATGAATTAAGGAATTTTAGAGCTTAGCATTATTTCTAAATGATATCCCAGTGCAACAAACCAAAATTTCACTTCTCACTGAGCATTCTTCACTCAAGAGGTACTTCATTGAATGATATAAGCTATGACCCAATCCTCAATTATGTATTTAACTTAGCTAACCATTCCACTGCCTGAAAAATTATTCCATGTAAAACAGCAAATGTTATACACATGAGTACCCAACATTCAGCCATACAGGCCTACTATCATTTTCCTCATCTTGGGTCAATCAATCAATGAGCAACCATTTACTGAGTAAGTATGAAGGCACTGGGAAGAGCATCTAAAAGCATCAAGAATTCTCTCCTTTTAAAAAGTTAACAAGCAATTTTCAATTCCTTGATAATTCACAGCACTAGATACATGACACCCATATTCAACTACCATTTGGTTATTTTTATGGTACCTTAACACACTGTGGACTGGTGATGCATATTTTCGTCTATATATTACAATGTCCCATCCTCAATATGTTAAAATGACAAAGAGAAAGTTATCCCTCACAAAGGTCAAGCACTAAAAATACAATTCTGCTAACTTCCTTTGTGGCTTTCTTCAACCTCACCCATACGATAAATGGTTACACAAGATTTTACATAGCCAAAAGTGCAGAGTTTTGGCGGGCACTTCCTATAAGTACACAAGGAACACTGCCTTGTGTTAGAAAAGGAGGACAGAAAAACTGGAGGAGGAAATGACCTCAGATTCAACCCCTATGATGACCCATTTGATGCGTGGGGTGGCACCCAAGGATCCCTCACATTGATCAAAGGTGAGCAGGGCAGTTAACAGTTTATACTAGGTTTCTTTTTTTAAATAAAAATCTAGTTTTCATTAATAGGTTCACTAACCAAATCTTTAAGTGCAGTTTTATAGAAGATAATGCACAAGGTGAGACCCAGATCATAACGAATCCTCTTAGCTTACAATTAGTTACCTTCTCTAATTTCTTCAAGTGAAAAGAGAGAGCAACAAAAGGAGGACATAAAGAGGGAGATTGGTTTTTCTGTTCTATTTGTTTTGGAAACTTAAACCTGTTGCACAGTTTTGCTTACTCTACATGCAAATCTCTTCCCACAAAATAGAACGCTGATTGAGGAAAAACTGATGGTTGCTAGTTGGGAGGGGGGTGGAGATGAGGGAGAAGGGGAAGGGATTAGACGGCATAAATAGGTAACTACAATATTGCCACAGGGGTATGAAAAACAGTTAGGGGAATATAATCAATAATGTTGTAAATATTTTGTAGGGTGTCGGATGGTCACGTGTCTTGTTAGGGAGATGGCTTCACGGATGGGGTAGAGGCTTGATCACTGCACTGTACATCTGAAGCTGCTGTTGTATAAAGTTGTATGTCAACTATAATTGAATATATATATAGTCATGGGATGTGAAGTATAGTGTGGGAGTGGAGTCAATGGAATGGTAATAGATATGGTATGATATCGGGGAGGGGGAAGTGGGGCGGCAGATTGGGGGAGGGGTATTGTCACTTTGAGGGGTAAAAAGTGTAACTGTTGCACTGTGTGGTACAGCTGAAAGTAATTAAAAAAAAAAAAAAAGAAATAGAAGGCCAGCCGAATGGCACGTTGGTTAAGAGTTGGCTTGGGACGCCAGCACTGAGCAACAGTTCGGATCCCACATGAGGGCCAGTGACGCTGCACCCTCTACAGCTAAGATGGTGAACAATAGTTCAACCTAGAGCTGAGCTGCTGTGAGGCGCCGGGGACGGCGTAGGCTGCAGTGGAGCTGCAGTGGGCTGCCGTAAGCTACCGTGATCTGCCAATAGCCGCCATGAGCTGCCATCCAATGACCAGTGACCGATCTGCCTCAGCCAGGAAGAGCGTAATGATAATACCAACATGGGCCAGTGAACTGATGTCCTCCACATTAGACTGAAGAACAAAAGGACAGCAACTTGTCTGTTTCCCTCCCCCAATTTCCTAATAAAATCTTAAAAAAAAAAAAAAAAAAGAATGCTGATCTTTATAACGTCCCAGAGTGTGAACGCACATGCAGTCCCTCCCTCCCACCCCATTTCCCTCCCATCTCAACAAGCAAGGCTTTATATCCCACCCTACAAAGTGGGGTGCTCACAACAGGTGTGGGACCTGGCTGTTTGTAGTGTTGCCAGTTTACAGGGGAGCAGGGAGAGAGTAAACCAACCTTGTCGTCACAAGAGGAGTATTGCTGCTAGTAACCGAGATAAGCCTGGAAGTGTCTGCTTTAGCTAATTTGTTCTTCAGGGGCACTTTATTGCATTAATGTAAACCGTTTCTCCTCACAAGCTATAAAGATGATAATCTCGGAACTGGGTGGGAAGGGCTGGAGGCCCACAGAGGTTCTGCTGGGGTGGCAGATAGCAGAAGTTCCTCCTTCAGGACTTGGTCAAAATAAGTGAAAATAAACTAACACTATTCCTTAGACTTGAAAAAACAAATCCTTTCACTTACTGAAGAATGGGAAAATGGGCACTTGTATGAGGTTGCTGGGAGGGTAAATGAGCAATATCAAAATTAAAATATGCATTACCTCCATCTACCAATCCCACCTGTAGATATTTACTTTCTAGGAATACCTGTGCAAGCGTATAAAGATGTGCAGGATATGGGCTGCAGATTTTTAAAATAAGTGTAAAAAACAGACAGCAACAATGTTAACAGGAGATCAGAAATAACTAAAAATAACCGAACAGGCTCATAAATTAAAATATGATATATCCAAGGGCCGCCCGAGTGGCTCAGTTGGTTAAGAGCTCACGCAAGAGTGTGAGCTCTGAGCAACAGCGGTTCAATTCCCGGCCCGAGCTGAGCAGCCGCTGAGCTGCCAACAGGTGGCAGGATGGCTCAGCTAAAAAAAAAAAAATATATGATGCATCCATATAAAAGAATAGTGTGAATGCATTAAACAGTAAGGGAAATCTGTAGTATACAGGCTTAGGAAGATGGTCATGCATGAACAGTCACTTGTAGAACAGTGTATATATGTATTTTGATCCTATGAATATATATAAATGTAAATAACTACATAGAAAGGAACGGAAGAACACTTTCCAAACTATTAACTGTAATTATCTCCACCAAGAACCAGAGAAGGGAGATGCTTCCACTTTATTATTTCTGAACTGTTTCGATGTTTAAAAAAATGAACACATACCATTTCTGAAATATTTAAAAGGCATTTCCACTTGAGGGAAAAACACAATTCATTTTTACTTGATAAAAGAACTGAGGCTCATCAATGGGTCTGAGACGGATGGGTGGGAAGTAAAAGGAGCCCCTGCTGCGGGAAAACGAATTCTCCTAGGGCACCACAAAAGGTCACGTGTGAAATACCATCTTTAATGAGCAATCTAAAGTAAAATGCCACCCAGGATTTTCATCTTTCTTCTGGGGAATACTACATCAGTATTTAACCTTATACAACATTTATACACAAAATAAGGTAAACCAATATTAATACTTCCTTTTAATAGATGGAGGCGGAGGATAGTAATACAAAAATAAGTACCCTTCACTGAAGGGAACACTGAGGTCTACAGGACGCTAAGGGAGCAAGTTTTCAAACCAGGTTCCCAGCAAGGGATGCCAAAGGAATAAATCAGAAGCCTAGCGGTCAGGCCCCACGTGCCTCGCCACACTGTGGTCAGAAGAGCTCTCGTTTTACACCCTTTGTTTCATTTACTAGGGTTCCACCTCAGATTTCATTTACAGAAAAAACAAATTCCAGTGTTTAAAAGTTTGTACATTGCGGGCCAGCCGAGTGGCTCAGTTGGTTAAGAGCTTGCTCAACAGTGCGAGCTCTGAGCAATGGGGTTGCCGGTTCAATTGCCAGCCCGAGCTGAGCTGCCACTGAGTTGCCAACAGGTGGCAAGATGGCTCAGCTAAAATAAATAAATAAGTAAATAAATAAATATAAAAGTTTGTAAATTGTTTGACTAAGCAATGGGAAGTAAGGATAGATGCTGGAGGGGCTTCCAGTTTAATGACACACCAGCCTCGCTGACGGGTAATTATACTGCCCAGTAACAAGTAACGAGAGGAACAAGCAAAGCACTGTGGGATCCACTGACCACAGCTAAGTTCAGGGGTCAAAGCTTCATAGTTGAGGTTTGAGTCCAGATGACATCACCCCTCAGCAGCAGGGAGGGACAGGATCAGAGTCCAGTGAGGTGACCTATCAGTGCCTTAGCTCCACAAGTGCGAAGCTCCACGCACAGAATCCTACACGATGAGGGAATTCAATCATCACCTCCCATATCCACTCCCTATACTTAGGTGTATCACTTACTCTAAGAGCCAGGCACTCTTCCAAGCATGTCACCAAAACTTGTTTAATTCTCAAAACCACTACTTGTTTAATTCTCAAAACCACTATGTGAAGTACTCGTATCATCAGACATACTTTGAGTAGGAGCAAACTATGGCTCAGAGAGGTTCCGTGACTTGCCCATAGTCACCAATCAAGTAGGGCCCCAGCCGTTTAAAGCAAAGTCTGCCTCCACAGCCCCCAACTGCTCGAAACAGAATTCTACACTAGCAAGAACCTTACGCTGCAACTGAGTTGAAACACGGTTCAAGCCTGAACGCTGAATAAGAATTTTCCCCACCTAAAGGGAGCACACAGGAGTGGATCTCTCAAGGTCACCTTAATTCCTGACAGTGCTCACACCGGGAGTTTTACTTACACAGGAGCCATCATCAGAATGAATCCTCCCTTATTTTCAGTTGTTCTTCCAAATCCATGATGATTTCTTTCCCAAGTCCCATCAAGGAGAGTGTGCTCTTCTCCCTTGCCTGACACCTGGGAGGTGTGTAATTCACCTCGCACCACCCAGGAGTCCTTGCTCTTGGTCACCACCAACCTACCACGAATCCAAAGACCACCACTTTCCCTTTCAGAGGTCACCTCGAGCCACAGCACAGGAACATCCACCACCACTATCCCACCCCAACCCCCATTGAAATTCCTCCTTTGGAACTAGAGAGTCAAGAAAACTGGCTTAGTAATTGTTTTGCCATTATGTATGTTAACAAACAGATGAGGTAATTTAAGATTGCATGTTTTTTTAAAAAGCATCGATATCAACGGAAGGCTGCAAATAAGCCGTGGTTACACACAACCAGACCTCCAGGTGTGTTTTTCGTGTACCGGTTTCCAGAGCTCCCCTAATTCTCGGCGCTGATAATTACAGGTATCCCTTGCATCAAATCATAGAGCAGCACATCTGCAGCCGAGAGAGTGAAACGCCTGCTGCCTGGCAATGGGGAAAGGTCCTCATTCAGATTTGAAGGAAGCAGAGCAATTAATCAATCAAAAGTGAGCTTGGGGTAATTAGCAGCAGCAACAAAAATGTTTAGCTAAGTTTCCTCTTTTTATCTTGAGGCAGTTCCTACAGACAGATGCTCAGGATTAATGAAGTTTAATGAGACCTGCAGCAGCTGGCTAATTAATCAGTATGGAGGAAGCAGTAATGGCAAGGGAAAAGGGGTTTTACCCTTGTTATGAGCTCAGGCCTTGGATAGGGTTGTTGTTGTTTTTTAAATTGTGGGGATGGACACCCCCTGCCCCCCCCCCGGAAAATCCCTGAAGAGCCTTCAAAATGGTCCCAGGGCAAATATAGGGTTTTAAACAAAAGGCAAAGAAACCAAAATGTGAATGCTAGGCTTCCCAAGGGTTGGCTCGCCAGCAGAGGAGGAGGAGGAGGACCCTTGAGAGCCCAGAGGAGGTGGTGGCAGCTCTGAGCCAGCCATGCACGATTCCTGAAAAGCAAGACCAAATTCTGTCAACACCAAAGGATGCCCATGTCCTGAGCAAGCGGGACAGTCACCATCTGGTGTCTCACTGGAGCCCTTATTGAGAGTTCTCAATTCAGAGCATGCCTTCCTTCCCAATACTAAAAATATTAGGTTTATTCATCACAAAGGAGAAGCACTTAATGACTGCGGACATCTCCTTTGTTCTCAATCCTACACTTGTATGATCATTAAATGTTATGTGTTTATCTCATCTTGGCGGCTTCCAGGCCTGCTACTTTTGGGAAGCGAATGATAGGAACCCAGATCTTTTCACAATTAATTAGTTACTGGCAAGAAGCTGTGACAGACAGAAGTTTTTTCTTGTTGTTAAAAGAGTGACAATCTGACAATACTGTGATTTTACCCCCCCACACACAAATAAAACAGATGATGGTAAAACTATAATTGATCCTTCCGATTCATAAGGCCTGTGCTTTCCCAATAATGCGGGTTAAGTCTGCCTTTTATGTAATGTAGACAAGAAATGGGCTCTGAAGAGCCAGTGTGGGCATTAAAATGAAAAGTGCCCAGCAAAAATGGGCCAAAAGCATCTAAAAGTTTCAAATGCTTTTTTAGTTCCACATACAGGCAAACCTCGTTTTACTGCACTTCACTTGATTGTGCTTCACAGAAGTTGCATCTTTTACAAATTGAAGGGCAAGACCCTCCACCAGCAAAAAGATTATGACTCACTTTATTGTGTACTTGCTTTATTGAGGTGGTCTAGAACTGAACCCACTTATCGCCATGGTATGCCCGTGTAGTTCTACCTTTAAACCAACCCCACCACCGAGCACACCAGCAAGCAACAAAAATCCACCCCTTACATAACAATAGAAACCCCACAGTAACCTTCACAAGGGGGTTTTACTTCAAAAAACAGCCCTGCAACCATGGCTGTCATGAACAGGGGATTCTGGGGTTCCACCTGACCATTTGGAAGCTTGAATTTTTTTTTAGTACTAGCTTCCATCCCTACAGGGGCCAGAGGCTGTCAGAACCAGCCCAGAAACCTCTTTCATATATGGCTTTAACGTAAATGAAAATATTCCCCTGCTAATTTCATAAGGAAGGTCAGACACATTTGTCCCAGCAACACCAGAGAACAGTTCTCATCAGCAGCTTTTACCCCTGAAACATTCAAGTTCAGCAAAAGAGAGATAACCTGGTTTATAACCTGTTTCCAAAGTAAATATCACTAAATGTTGTAGGCTATTTACTGTTACAGTTTTTAGGATCTGTCACTTTGTACTTTCTTTCAAGACCTGACAAACAACACAGTCATTGTGGTCTTAATGCATTGGCTAATTCCAGTTCCTACATTCTCATCGATTCTCTAACACTTACCTTATACCTAAACCCAAAGGTCGACAGTCAGGAGTGACTGGGACTCACAAAGGTACTTTTCAGAACTCCACACAGCATATGTGTTTTCCAATTCAAATGCAGGACCAAACAGCAATGCTCAGCTGCCCAATCTTCAGCTAAGTGAGGATCCGGTCTGTCCACAGTTTGGGTGTTAAGACAGCCTGAGATATTCCTGCTTACTGTAATGTTCCCACTATAAAGAGATGAAGCAACCTTCACTGGGTGCTATGCGCCCTACATGTAAATGTGAAAGATGGGGGAGAGTTTAGGTGTTTTTAGAAATGTTTGGTTTGTGCTATTATATGATTTCCCCATATAATGGCCACACACTGGCTATTAGCTCCACAGACTCAATCTCAAAATGTGGTTGCTCACAACGTGGTACTGTATGATCTCTCTTTGGGTGATACTCTTACACGGAGGGGTACCCCATGCTGAATGCAAACTGTTATAATTCATTCTGACTACATGCTTGTCATAGGCTCCTTTTAAGTACACTGCATTTCAAAGAAAAAGTAAAAGAGATAAATTGAACTATATAAATCCATAAAATAAGCTTCATTCTCAAAAGAGACCGAAATGGGGGTTTACAACATACGCACTCATACAAGAGGGTTTTTCTACAGCACTCTCAAAAGAAAAATTTGGAGGTAAAAACAGACCATAGAGCAGTGATGTTGCACCCTTCAATCCAGCAATGTCGGGCCTTCCTAAGAAAGATATTCACATTTTTCTGGATTGAGAGGCCGAAGAAGAGAACAAAGCCAGTGTTCACCAACCCAGCAGTCCTATGATGAGTCTTGTGATTCCAGAGTCTCCAGGCAGCAGAACGATCATCACAAACACATAAAAAAATGATCATCAGGAGACACTTACCACGGCCAAATTAAATCATTTCTGGAACGAGGTGAGGTATAAACAATAAATATACATTACTTGCTTCTCTTACGCCAAATTTACAACACAATGGATGGCAAACAAACCGACTTTGTGATTTTAGGCTATGACAAGTAAGGTGCCTCTCCTAAACACTATTTTTATATCTGCTACAGGGAAACGCAAGAGGTGGCCTGAGAACAAAACGCGAAGAGCAGCTGGGAGTCTTCACTTATGCTTGGCAGCAGCAGAGGAACCAGAAACAGGGATTAATCTACTTTATTCACACACAGTCCTCATACAACAAAAAGGCAACTCAGCCTAAATACCCTAACAAACGTTCCAGCAGATGAAAATGTTTCAAGTCAAGAAAGGTCAGCAAACCATAAGAATCTGAACTTAAAATGCAGGTTTTTGGCCTAACTCCATGTTCCTAGGTAAGGTGGCCACTGACAACTGCTCCAGGGTAACCTTCTGTGTAGCCTAGGCCTCGGGGGTGAGCATCATACTTTTAACGCCAAAGTTTTGCTTCAGTACTGGTGCCCTTCTTTCCAGGTCATTAAAGTTTCTTTACAAATAATTTTACTTACTGACAAAACATCAGGCAAAAACAACAAAAAACATCATTGCCAAAACCAAAAACAACTAAAACCAACATTGCTAGGAAAGAAATGGTGAGTTTGTGATATGGTGACTAGTAACTTCTAATATTGGGAAAAAAAACAAACAAACACAAACATGGAGTCTGCACTGTCAGCTGAGTACCTCTTATTCTGCCAGTATCACCAAAGCAATCTACCACGAAAAGGACGAGCATCCTCTGAGATTAGGCAAGACTTGAATGTTACACTGCATTTACCATGATTAAGAGTGAAAGTCTCATCAAATCCTTTACAGTTGGAATAGGATCAGGAATTTCTACTTTGCAGTAATTGTTCTCACCAAATCCAGGTTTCCAAGTCCTCACAAAATGCTAATCTGAGAATTACAAAAGTATTGGGTTGTCGGAAAAGTCATGACGCATTTTTGCAACGAAAAACATAGAAAAAATACGTCATGACTTTTCCGATAACCCAATATAGGCCTCACGCATCATGGGGGAAAGTCTTGAGAGATTCAGAATCCAGAAAAAGACTGCTGGGTTGGCATTCTGACTCTACCACTTACCAGCTAAATGTCCTTGGCAAAGCATTCTTTGTACCTCAGTTTCCTCACCTCCAAAATGGAGATAATTCTTACCTCTCAGGGATGCTATGAGGAGCATGGGAATCAATCCATGCAGAGTACTTACAACAGTGCTTGCAAGCATCAAGAAATTTTAGCTGTATTACTATTACCACTGCTGGGACCCACTTGCCTTCTCTATGCGTGAGGCTTTTGCGTCCCCTCTTCTCAGTAGCCTGTACCGTATTTGCCGGCGTATAAGACGATTTTTTGGCCCTGAAAAATATGCCTCCAAGTGGGGGGTCGTCTTATA